>NC_054829.1:115662221-115963544 GCF_018345385.1 Vulpes lagopus | reverse complement strand
TTCACTTATCCAACTCGTTCTTAATAGATATTTAGTTGTTTCTAGGCATTTGCTATTACCAACAATGCTACATAATTTTTTGACATAAATCTTGAATCAATATGTCCATATATCTTATAGGGAGAGAGAGAGAGAGAGAGAAGCAGGCGCCCCGCAGGGAGCCCTATGTGGGACTCGATCCTAGGACTGAAGGATCAGAACCTGAACTGAAGGCAGATACTCAACCACTAGGCCACCCAGGCATCCCAAGAATTTCATTTTTCTTTCTCATTTTTAACTTAAATGATCTCCCAGTGATAATTTGTGGATTTCTCTCATCCTCTATTGGGTAGCTCTAACCTGTTTAAGAGGTATTACTTAAAAACAAGCCATGGAGCCAGACTCTTGCATTTATATCCCAGGCCCATCACCTCTCTGTGCTTCAGCTTACCATCTGAAAAGTAGAGACAATAATACTTGCAAAATACCTTGAACATATGTGACCATATGTGACATATAGTACGTGCTCAACAAATGTTAGCTAGTCTTTCTATTCAACAAGGTATACTTCTTCCATCATTTTATTTTAGGTGATTGCCCCATCTCACAATAGCTGCTTTTGTCTAATACAAGCATTTGTTTTTCCTTGCTGAAATTTCAAGTTGATTTATAACCTATGTTTTGTTAATTTGTATGTAGACATGTGAGTTTGTAGTACTGTCCCCACTTCAATATCTTGTGGGTTTTTTGTTTTGTTTTTGCCAAGACTTGTTAGTCTGCTCCAATGCTATTGCCCTTCTCATGTCATACCTGGTATTCTCTGTAGGTGTATAGTTTTATCTTCCCTTCCACATGTCCGATTGGTACTTTCCTGCCAAGTGTATTCCTTCCACCCCATGCAAACCCACTCCAGCCTGCAGAAGCCCACTGTCCCAGAAATCTAAATTCATTCCTACTCATAAAGGAAGCTGGCTGGTCATCCCTCACATCCTTCTTTATCTTGCAAAGTCACAGCTTTTATCTGGAAGTCGAGATAAAAATGCATCCTGTGCTCTGGGGTTTTTCAGCTTTCTGTCCAGAACTTTAAAATGCACAGAAAGACATTTTGGAGAGTTCCACCTGTATTCTATGAACCATTAGCAGTTAGTAGTACTAAGAGGATTTAATCATTGTTGGCAGACTCTGACCTAACTTGGATATAATCAAGAGCCAAAAATACATGGGCACATGGATAATGAGGATCTGAGTAGTCAGGAAGGAGAGAGATGCAAGGTTAGGTTCTAAATATTTCCAGTGTGAACTTTCTGATGTTCGGGAGGGTCTGAAGGGTTATCCACTCATTATGTTTGTGAGGTTTCTGCCTACCACGGCAGCTGAAGGTGCTCCCAGGGTCTCCACACATCTGCCCTCTCCAG
Source organism: Vulpes lagopus (assembly GCF_018345385.1). Lineage (NCBI taxonomy): Eukaryota > Metazoa > Chordata > Mammalia > Carnivora > Canidae > Vulpes > Vulpes lagopus. Next base: position 115,962,150 of record NC_054829.1, on the reverse strand, counting down.
TGTAGGTTCTGTGATGAAGAACAAGGGCAGCAGGGACTGCGGTGTTTTTCATATTCATTATACCTAGAGCTTTTATTTCATGTAGAGAGTCTGTGAATTATAATAGACACCTTTTCCATATGTATAATCTTAACCAAGTCCTTTCTCCTGTAGGAATTTATGATGTATAACAAGACGAGAGCTCAAACCTCAGATGTGAGCTTCTCACCACATTCATTAAATTTCTAGCCTCTCTATTTTCATATGTGAAACTTTTGTGCTAGGAGAGGGAGGCTGCCTTGAGTATTTCATCTTACCCCTTAGATCTGCCCTCAAAAGTCACAGTTCCCTTCAAAAATGGGCTTTGCATAGTCTTTTGATGATCTCCACTGGCACCCACCACATGTCTTCCTCTTAGAGGAATGATAATACGAGTGTCTGTAATGTTAAGTATTTACCATGTAGCAGGCACTGTGCTCATTTGTGGTTACCAGTCCTGACAATACCCTTGAGGAGAGTGCTGTTATTATGCTGATTGTTTTCCCCAAACCTGCTTTCCTTTTCCTCCTTTGCACCCACAGCATATGACGTCCCCAAATCACTCGGCTTTGGGTCCCGGGGCTCTCTGCTGTGACCAGAGGACTTGGCAGCCTCCCTTTGGGGGACAAATTGCCATTCTGATCTAAACTATTCAGCGCATGAGCTCTTATGGCCACCAGGTGGGAGTATTGGGATTATAAAGAACTCTCCAGTAAACAGGTTCAGTGCAATTGTGTGGAGACCCACCTGGAATAGTCTGCTTGTGATTTTAATAGGTAAAATACCTTTCTAAATCAAAGCCAAATTTCTTTTGTAAAAGCACATTTTAAGTATTTCAAGATACCAGAAAGTGAATTTCTCAGGAGCATTGCACTGTTTTGAAGATTTTCTACATGTTGGAACTCTACACACACCCACCCTTGAGCATAAACATCCTTAGATTTACAGTTATTATTAATTCTAATGGTTTCTATGAATGCATAGTTTAGGGTTTCCTAGGCTGGTGCTCCTCACATTTGCTCCCAGTGGCAGAGGAGGGACAGAAAACATGTCTCCCAAGAACTGTGGACTCGCCTACAATGGCCTCTGGGGAAAAATACTGCCTTTGAAGATTCAGGTTTCACTTCACAAGTTGTGCAGTTTTTAATATATATCAATGTTTTTAATTACAAAAATGACATTAAGGAACACAGCCATGGCTGGGAAATGTGGCACACTTATCCCACAGTCAGTTTTGAGAGACTGGCATTAAGATTTCTAGAAGGACAGGAAAAGAGTAGACATGCCAATAGGGAGCTCTTCAATGAATGTCTCCCTTGGGATTTCCAGGTGGTTATCTTCTGTGATGTTTCACTTCTATTTGTTGCATCTGGGCCTTGCATATTTGTTTTTATTAATAGTTTGGCTGTTTTTCCAATAAGCATGGTCTTACAAAAACAGGGCTCAAATTTTGGCCTTTGGTAATGCCCTTTCTTCAATTCCCAGGATTACACTCACTCTTACTTTCATGATAACTCCAGACTCCTTCCTAAATTAAGCCCCCCGGGATTTTTTTTTCAAGATAAAAATACTTGTATTATAACAGACACCATACTACAAGTGCATTTGAAATTAGCAATGCCTAACATTTTTTCCCTTGACATTTGTCTTCCAACGATTTCACAGTGCTTCAGGGTCAGTTGAAACAGGGGAAGAATCTCAGGGAAGAATCCTTCACATCATAATAGGACCATTGGTGATAATGTCTCTCAGTTCTTTCCAAATCCATAAAGATACATTTCCTGATGAGTGATTGAGCTCGGGGTCCAAGTCTTTGTTCTTCTCTGTCGGATATACTTGGACACAAACTCGAGCTTGTAAATAAACCCTCGCGTGTTTGCATGGGTGTCCGCTTCTCAGTGGTATCTCAGATTTCTGATGAGACAACTTTCTTATTTCCACACTGTTCATGTTGTGAGACTTTTTTGTTTTAAAAATAACTAATGTATATAGCAGTCCTGCGACTTTTAGAACAAATTTAAAACCATTCTCATACAAGATCATCACAAATGAGAGGAGAAAAGCATGACTAATAAAAACTATACTATTAATATTTATAATAATAATATTAATAATGATGGTGATGAAAAATGACATATGAAAAGAAGCCAGGGAGAATGTTAGTTCATAGGATCTTGATTCAGGGCCCATTCTTTATCTTCAGACATCCTGAATTTTTGCCAAACTCAAAACAGAAACGACTCTGATGACTGGAAACACATTTTGGTGAATTAGCACATTAGCACAATTAGAAGTGCATTGCTGCTTTATAGTTTTATTTCAAGCTCTCTTTTACTCCCCCCCACCCCCTTTTATATTCTTTATTATCTAGTATCTTTGAGATGTTAGAATTAGTACATATCTGCAGGCAGGATGCTGCAGAATGCTTTGTCAACATGACTGACACAGGAACTTATTATCTTCATTGATTTCTTTTTTTTTAATTTTTATTTATTTATGATAGTCACACAGAGAGAGAGAGAGAGGCAGAGACACAGGCAGAGGAAGAAGCAGGCTCCATGCACCGGGAGCCCGATGTGGGATTCGATCCCGGATCTCCAGGATCGCGCCCTGGGCCAAAGGCAGGTGCTAAACCACTGCGCCACCCAGGGATCCCCCTCTTCATGTGATTTCAGTATAGGATTAACTCAGGGAGGTCAAATGTTTATTGAAAATGCCATGTTCTATGACTTTCATGTTACCAGTTGTGGTAGACTGTATTATTTGTTCAAAACATTGTTTCTACAGAATCCCTCACTGGGGAGGGAGTTGAATCTGTCAGCCTTGGCCTCATACCTTACTTTGGCCAATGTGACATGTGCCTCATTCAAGACAATGCTTTAAGAGCCACCTCACCATTTACTCCCTGCTCTTCCCCTCTGCAATGAGAACAACATCTCCTTCCATCTGGATCCTGGGGGGAGAAAATCATGTGAAACAGAGCCACAGCATATCCTTATATGGCAGAAACAAATCTCTTTTGTTAGTCACTGAGATCCTGGGATCATTTGTTGTAACCTAACAATGGCTATGTGATGTACCAGTGAAATCTTTATCAGGCCATTTTACCTATCCATGAACAATGGTAGTTGGTCCTACACATAGTGTTTCTGTATTATATATTAGTCAACGCAAAAGCAAATTTAGCTGGAGATCAGTAGCCATTGATTATGTTCAGCAAAATCCTTTTTTAAATTTTACTTTTGAATACATATGTATTCATAGGATATGTAGAGTCTAATTTTTCCATATTCTTCCCCTTCCACTACAAGTTTTTAGACAAGCCCCATAACTAGGTTTGGTATACAGACACATAATACATTGTCTAATCAACTAGTTTTCCCAGCATAGTTATATGGTATGATGAAGCAGCCAAGATTCCTGGGTTTCAAGGGGCTGTAGGTCGGGTTCCCTGGAGAGAAGAATTTGAGATGGAGATGAGTATATAAGAAGTTTACTAAGGAGAGCCCTTGGAGTGAATACTTATGGAAGGGAAGCAAAAGGAAGGGAAAGGAACATGATCGAGCACAAAGAAAATTTGAGTCATAATGTAGTCTGGACTCACCCAACCTCACAAGGAGTTGTAAAACTGGGGTGGGCCTTCAGAGTTGTCTCAAGTTGCGATGGTTTTGTGGGTGAGGTGGAAACTTTATACTGTACATTAACCAGTCATTAGATGTGGACTTCCTGAGGGTGCACGACCTCAGGCAAGGCAACTCTCTAGCTGAGGTAATCCCCACAGAGGGCTGACAGCTCGAATCTCTGCTGACCACACTCTGAAATTCTGGGGGAATAAGTCCTTTGTCTCAAAGGGGTCCTGGATGGCACACCACTGCCTCCCCTGAAATCCTCCCTTTGGGCTGCTCAGATTCATTTCATTATGAAAGTTCCGGGAGCAGATCTTCCAGGATTTTGTTAAGCTTCTTTCCTGAGGGAAACTTAAAAGAGGAAGATTGTCGGGGTGTGAATGACAGCCCCTGTTGCTGTCATTGGTCTTAGAACTGCAACTGGAATTCACTCTTGCTCCCTTGTGATCCAGTCTAGGTGACTCTCATTCTCAGCTTCTCTGCTGGTTGCTGACAGCCTGCCTACCATCATGATTTTGTCTCTGGTGACCATGACCTCCTCAGGCTGTGGCTTGAATATTTGTCCGTTTACTATCAAAATTGAACAAGGGAGTACACAGAGGAGCTCATCATGTAACAGTAGCTCTTACCTCCTCTTCATGATTGGAGTTGGTTATCTCAGCCAGGTTGTAGCTCCATTTCTTGTTTGCTAGTCTCTCATCAAGAGGGTCCCAAAGTGTCAGCTATAACTTATGGGACTCTTGCTGTGTCCTGTGGGGAAAGTTTGCCCTTTGTAAATTATGACCTCTAAACCTGCAGAACCCAGAACTGGCAGGACAGTAAGCACAAATTCTCCAAGTGGATTACTGAGAGTTATAGCAAATAGGCCATTTCTGCTTTCATCCCTTGATTCCTGGACCCGTGTAGTCTACTTATTGGGGGGCACAATACAATATAAGTCATCTGATAATGTTTATTGCAGGATCCTGGAGGATACTGCCCTATCTTCCAAGACTTTGGAGAGTGATATGTGCTAATAAGAAATAAAATAAAATAAAATAAAATAAAATAAATAAAATAAAATAAAATAAAATAATAAAATAAAATAAAATAAAATAAAATAAAATAAAATAAAATAAAAAAAGCAGAGAGGCAAAGGGAAGTATAGGATGGAATGTTAAAATTGTAGAGTAGCCTAGGCAGGCCTTTCCTAACAGTGACATTTGAGTAAAGATCTAAAGGAAGAGAGAAATCTAGGGTAATTTTATTCCAGACTCGGGGAGCAGAAAGTGCCAGGCCTGTGGTAGTAGTCTTCCTGGCATGAAGTGGTCAGTGTGCCAAGAGTGGGGAAAGAGAAGCATGGTGTCAGTGGATGACATTAGAGTGGTGATAGGTGACCATATCATGTAGGGTCTTAGAAGTTGTTGTAAAATGTTTGCTTGTACTCTGAGTGAACTGAGGAAGCACTGGAAAATCCTGAGGTAAGAAATCCTATGATATGACTTAGGTTTTACCAGAATCTCTATGACATGTTATTGAGGATAGACCAAAAGGGAAAAGGGGGAAGCAGAGATACCAGTTACAAGGCTGTAACCTTAAAGGTATAAGGTAAGAGATGGTGGTGGTTGGACCAAGCCAGAGACTGAACCAGATGCACTCCATGTTCAGAATCCGGGCAAATGAGAAGGATCCAGCAAAAGAGACGGAGCAGGAGCAGTTCAGAGATGGGAGAATCCAGGCCAGAGAGCCATCTTGGAAGCCAAGTGAACAGGGTGCTTGAAGAAGAGACACAGAAGGAATGAAGTAGCCAGGCATAAGTTCTTGGGGACTTTTATCAGGGTTGGTTCTCTGGACTGTTTAAATCTCCATATTTAGAATAGTGTTAGAAAATGCCATGCCATGCCTAATGCCATGCAGCATTAGGGCATGTGTGTTCTTGCATCCCGTTGGAACTTTGACAATAAAGGTCCAGCTTATCATTTTCAGAGCAAGTCTGGTATTCTAGAGGAGGGATCCACAGGCATTGAAGACATTTCAAAGCACGCAATCAGGACTATACTTCTTTCATTTCTATCTTTCTTAAAACACCTATTTTAACAAGTTGTTTTTGGGCCCTTGCCTGGAAAGCTAAAAAAAGCCAGAAGCTGTCTGTTGTTTTAAGCCTACAGCCTAGCACGATACATGAGAAGAATGTGACAACATCCATTGCTGGATTTATGCTGGAGCACGGCTAAAGCTGTGCTCAGAAGCCCCAGCAAATAAAAATAACATGGAAATTCTTTAAAAGAAAAGACTTTTAAAGCATTCCATGCTATTCTTTTCAAATTTAAGTTTCATTCACAGGAAAGTTATTGAAACTGTTATACCTTTGAGAAAATTTCTTTTTAAAGTTAAAGGAAACAAAAATTTATGTTTTTAAAAGATGTTTGAATAGCTTATTATGAATAAGAAGCTTTGTTAAGCAACTAATCTATTTCTAGCATATTTTGGTTAGACAGATATTTATGAAAATTAATTTCTTAAAACTCTGGACTTAAATATTATCAGAAATAACTGTATGTTACTGAATATTGCCCCAATCTGTATTCTATAGACCCCAAGTCCTTTTACAAGGTCTTTTTTAGCGTCTTAGTGAATCTGTGGGTTGAGGCCATAATCCTTTTTTTTTTTTTTAAAGATTTTATTGGGACACCTGGGTGGCTCAGCAATTGAGCCTTTGCCTTTGCCTTCAGCTCAGGGTGTGATCCTGGAGTCCCAGGATCGAGTCCCACATTGGGGTTCCTGCATGAAGCCTGTTCTCCCTCTGCCTATGTCTCTGCTTCTTTCTCTCTCTGTCTCTCATGAATAAATAAAATCTAAAAAAAAAAAAAGATTTTATCTATTTATTTGACAGAGAGAGAGAGAGAGAGAAAGAGAGAGAACGTGAAAGCACAAGCAGGAAGAGCAGCAGAGGGAGAGGGAGAAGCAGGCTCCTGCTGAGCAGGAAGCCAAATGCAGGGCTCCATCCAAAAGTCCTGGGATAATGACCTGAGCCAAAGGCAGACGTGTAACCCACTGAGCCACCCAGGCACCCCATAATCCTTCTTTATAATCTCTGTTAAGTGATGGAATAGGGCCCGTCGCTTGATGACCCATTGAGAAACCACTTGGGGGCGACATCTCACGCCAATCCCCATGGCCTGTGAGCCCTGCCAAAGGGAGTGTTGGATTCCCAAAGCCCCAAACCTTGGTTGAGAAATCTGGGAGTGGGCAGCCCAGTATGGAGCTGTTTCCTTTCTGCTAACTCAGCCCCGGGGCAGCTCTTTCTCCTTGTGAAAACAGGTCCTTCACCTGCTGCTTGAGGCTTTTTTTTTTTTTTCTCTAAAGCAGGAATTTTCCAAACATGAGCTGCTGGCTTATGATAGCAATTCAGTGAGGGGGGAGGGGGGTGGTATTCATAATTCCACAAGGACAACAGGTGTGAGCTGGAACTGTTCCGGACAAACCAGGACATGTATGTACTCACCCACTAGTTTGAGACCAACATGAAAGAGAACGGGATGGAATCAGGACAGAAAGGATCAGTGTGTCATTTTTGAAATTACGAATAGTGTTTTATGAAACTTGCCAGGAGCATTTCTTATTGGAGTGAAAGACAGAAATGTTGGAAAAGTCATCTCTCTCTAGGGCTAAGACTGGTGTGTAGAGGGGGCCCTGGAGGAGGTCATTATGCTTTCCTTCTGCTCTGTTCTCACCTGGCCCACCTCCTTCCACCCCGAAGTTCTCTAACAAAGCAACTCTCACCACAAAACTCCTCCTGCCTGAACCCCAGCACCCAGCCTGGATTAAGCCAAGTTCTCTAACACCTAATGCTTACAGGATAATACTTTTCTTGCCTGGAATCATTGAGAAATAGGAGTGGCTCATCGATCATAAGGGTATTGAAATGTGGTGAAATAGAAGAAGAAATAGAAGAAATATAAATATACATATTTTTTTCTCCACTAGCTCCTTGAGGGTAAGAGCCTTCTGAGAGAATAGCACCGACCTAACAGGTAGAGGCTGTCAGGAGCTGCTTACTGAACGCCCCCTGCTCTGATGACTGGATTTCCCCTCCCGGCCTGCCCTGCGGAAACTGATACCCAAACTGAAACCTGAGTGTGCTGTTTCCTAAGTGATGTAACTGCCTGGAACCACTCCAGTGTTTTCTCTCATAAGGATAAGTGTCCAGTAGGAGAAAATGTACGTTCTGGAAGTAATACTGCAATGGGGGATAATTCACATAAAGCAGTCAGCTCAGTGCTTGGTGTCCAGGAAGTGCTCAGTAACCTTGACCTGCTGTCAAGACTGTGAAGTAAGCAGAGTAAAGACAAAACAACACAGGAAAAAAAAAATATATATATATATATATATATGGTGTCCCTTCACAGAATGAGGCAAAGCTTTAAAACTTAGGTTGGTGGTTCTGTTGGTTAGGTAAAAATTAGTGAATTTTTTTTAAGTGATACTGTTGGTTTGTCCTCAGGACCCCTGATCAACTTTCTTTTTTATGTCTTCTCTGTGCTCTCTCTCTGCCCAGATAATGCAGAGCAGGGTTTTGCCAGGTTGGGAGGCAAGGCTAATGGGTTTATTAGCTCCAGGGCTACTTCCTCTGAAATGGAAATATCTGTGGTTTGGAGCAGGGGAGCTCCTGCTTTGGACTTTGCTGGTAGTCTGAGAGAGAATCACGGCCTTCCAAGCAGATGAGCAAGGATTCTCAATTTCAGCACAGTTGACATTTTGGATGGGACAATTCTTTGTTGTGCGAGCCTGGCCTTTGTGTAGGATGTTTAGCAGCGTGCTGGTCTAGAGTCATTAGATACCAGGAGCATCTCTGTCCTCAAGTTGTGCAAACAGAAATGTTTTCAGACATTACCAAATGTCCCCTGGGGGTGAAAATGGCCCCAGACACAAGAACCACTGAGATAAAGGGCGAAATTTAAGATAACAGTCCCAAAGCACACCAGCATTAAGTAACTTTAAATATATATATTTGGACTCCAATGGTATATATATTAGTCCATATGTAGATGGACTTAACAAGTAGCCATGTTAAAGGACACTTTGGCAAGGTTCATTACTGCTGCTGTATTATGAATAATGTAACTGAAAATGTCTCACCTTTTAAAATGCAGCAAAAATCAAGAAATGACTCCCTCACATTTCTCACGTAGTCCACGCCCAAGCACTGCCTTCTGCTTACAGTGTGCACTTCCCTTCCTGGGCAAACTCCGACTCCCTCTCTGACGCCCAGCTCACATGTCACTTTTTTTTTTTTTAAGAATTCCATGTGTTCCAGTGGCATTTTATGTATATGTTCTATCACCATTTTTACATTTCATTGTAATTATTTATGGGTCTGTCTTCCGAACAAGGGTGGGAACTGTCTTGTTTTCCACTAGCAGCCCTCACATGGCAGAGCACCCTTCACAAAGCTTTTCCACAGCACCTGGCTCAGAGCCGGTTGTCAGAGAGGCTGTGTAGAAGGTGAATGTTTGAGTTTCAGTCTTCTGCTTTTTATTAACTCTGACTTTGGAGGAGTCACTTAACTCTGAAAAGTTTAGCTTCTTCACTCAGAAAATGAAGAATAGTATTTGCAACATTATGGGTAGTGTTGTGATTTAAAAGCATGGAGTTATGTTGATGCTTCTTTGGGAAATGAACTGTTGCCTGTGGTGGGTGAGGAAATAGGAAATCCATCCCTAGAGTTTTGTAGTTGGGCATAGCATAGTTTTGACTGAGGACTCCCAGGAGAAATTTTATGCATTATTAATTATTTGATTAGGACAATGTAATAATTTCATAATGACTTGTCTGAAAAAATATTTTTCTTAATTCTACTTTAACTCCCAGAAATATATCCAGTGAACTACATTCAGGGCTGGAGGGAGGCCTAAAAACTGCCATTATTTGGATATTACTGTTTTTGAGACCTCATTAGCACCCTAGGCTGAGGAAGGCTGGTGACACTGGCTTATATCCTCATAAGTTGGGGCAGGGGAACTGTATAGGGAACATTTAATTACATTCCTGTGATTCATCTGCTCTCTGCATATTCCACTGGGAGGCAACTTGGAACAGAAAGATAATGGGTTCTGGGGCCAGTGATCCACTTGCTGGTGTATAATCTCTGACAATTCGCTTGTACTGTCTGAGCCTCATTTTCCACATCTTTTAAAAATGAGAATAATAATAGTAATATCTCATAATTGTTTTTGAAAATGTAGAGATCACTTACAGTGGACTTTTAAGAAAATGAAACTACTCTGTATGATATGGTAATGGTGGATACATGTCATTATACATTTGTCCATACCAATAGACTGTATACCACCAAGAGTGAACCCTAATGTAAACTATAGACTTTGAGTGATTGATGTGTCAGTGTAGGTTCATGAATTGTAACACATGTAGCACTATGGCAGGGAATGTTGATAATGGGGGAGGCTCTCCATGAGTGGAAAAATCTCAATGCCATTTCTATGAACCTAAAACTGCTCTAAAAAGTAAAGCCTATCAGTAAAATAAAAAATAAAAGAGGTTGCATATATAAACCATCTAACAGGGAGTACTTGCCCAATATTAGCTACATTTCATTCACAGATGTCATAGAACATTGATATATCATCTACTGTCTGTCTACCATGCGGTATGTTCCTGACTTGCCTCCTTGCTCAAAGGCTCTGAGGCAAAGACCCATGAACCCATGCCAGAAATTCTTCCAGTATTAATAGGGGTCTTATGATCGCCTAGCCATAATAACAATATCAACCACAACAAACATGTAGCAAATATTATTGTGCTTGCAATTTTCCACATGCTTCAACAACATAACTCAACAATCTTACAAAGGAAATCCTATTATTACCCCATTCAACAGATTAATTGAGGTGCAAATGGGTTACTTGTACAATGTCACACAGTTGAATAGTGGGGGACCCTAGATGAAAAACACAGACATAAAAAAAAAAAAAAAAGAAAAACACAGACACCTGCTATTGGAAGTACATCTTCTTAACCACTGGGCCTCAGTCTGATGGCAGGTCATCGCTTTGGTCACTTCAACAAACACACACTGAACAATTATTTTGCTCCAGGCCTTGAAATTCTGAGTGAAGATAAATAAGATGTACTTGCAGTCTTCAAGGAGTTCACAGTGTAGTAGAGGAGACAAACCTGTAAAAACGTACGATTTCCACGTAAGGTTATAAGAACAACAATAAAGGCTGGTGTTGAGTATAACAAAAGCATCAACGTGGCAGCTCTCTGGGCAATGTCCTCCCAAGAGAGGAAGGAGCCCCTTGAATGGATTAAATAGATGAACAGCCTTGCAGTAGCTGTGAGTACTCAGCAACAGGTTTGGCTGGTCAGACACAGATAACTCACAATAAACTTGGCTTGAAACCTATCTAAAGATAATTCAGGTTTTCCTCAGTCACTCAGTTCATTATTTTACTGCCTGGATTATCTTTGAAAAAAAAAAAACCTGATAGTAAAATATTCTGTGACTTAGATGGGAGGTGTTTGCTGATACTTGCTCTTATTATCAATGAAACTGATAAACTAAAGCAGATACTCAACTTGTTTTACAAAAATTAAAAAGTACTGTCCTTTGATGTTTATATCTTCTGATGAGACTGTGTTTTCTGCAGCATTAGACTGCAATAGGGTGATCTCAAGCTTTGTTCTCACCAGGAGGAAATTAGAAAGAAATGGTACAGATTATGTCCTTTCTCTATGAGGCCATCTTCTATGTTTCATCTGCTTGTTTTGTGAGTTGTTAGGGAAAATGTGAAATGGCAGGACACTTCAGGAAGGTTGCCTTCCAAGTGGATTTGTTCTCTACTAATTTTCACTGTTGGCCTGGGAAGGAACTGTGGTCTCAGAGAAAAAGCCATTATTCTAGGAACGCCTATCTGTAATGAGTGCATTGTGGCTTTCAACCAACACATCACTTAAAGGATGGAAAACTGCTGTGTGTACTCAGTGCCTGTGGCTTTCCTTCCAACTGAGGGGAGAAATGAGTTCTTCTGAATTCTAACGCTGCAATCTGCAAAGCAGTCCTTGCCTCACCAAAAAAAGACTATGAATTTAGGGAGGCTTCTTACGCAGATCTCCCAGGTAGCTGGATTAAAATATGTAGGAGGAGTTTCAAGCATTTTATAAAAGCCAGTAAGAGAGGATTCCAAGCATGGTGAAATTGCCTTCATTATGAAACAAGGTCTTCTGTTGTGAGAGGAAATATTCCACAAGGACTTGCTGGTGGCCCTGGAAAGGGAAGGGACTATCAGGGGACAAGAGTTCTGCTGAGGCGGGGAAGCTATGCTGAGCCAATGCTTTCTCTTGTACTAACAGACTCTTAGCATTGCAGAAGGCATTTCAGTGAACTAGGACAGTGCCTCTCAAGACTTTTTTTTTTTCCCTTTGTCCCAAACACCTGGCAGATACGAAGTATTTTTAGTAGAAACCATAGCAGGGTTGGGTTTCAGAAACTGAGGAGAGGGATGAGGTTGGCAGGTGGGGAAAGCAAGGCAGTTTAAAACAGCAACAACAACAACAACAAAAACAAACCAAGTAGGTGAGTGGGAATTTACATTATCATTATCAGCTGTGAGGAGCCAACTTTGTTCTGTGAGCCACTCTCCTTTGGGACATCTGTGACTGAGGCCACCAGCCTCAAAAGTTATACTCGTTCAGATATAGACTACTGCTGCATATTTTTTGGCCGTAAGTTTGTTCTCTGGAATTTCTCAGAACATGTGTGCTGGCCCTTCCCCCATGACTATTCTTCAAATATTTGGAGTCAGATCCCCTTGAACACTTCTTTTCTAGATTAAGTTTCGGCTTTTTTTTTTCTAGCCCATCCTACATGTCTTTCCAGGTCCTCACTCTGTGCCAGGTGACACCAGGTAATCTGCAAAACAAATCTATGATAGTGTGTCAGCCAGTGGTAATAAGTTACTCTTATGTCTACAATTGCAAAGCAGGAAGAGACCTTGGAGGTCAGCTCTACCCAATTCCACCAAAGAACTAAAGAATGCCCTAATAGAAGAAAGGGCGATGTATGAATAGGCAACTCACAAAAGAAGAAAGAGAAATGATCAATGTTCGAACTGATAACAAAATGAATGCTGATAAAAACAACAAATGATCACTTTTTTACCTATCAAATTTGTAGATTAAAAAGATCCTCAAACACAGAATTGGCAGGGGTAGAGGGAAGTGGGCACGCTCATTCACTGTTGATGGCAGCATAAATTGGTATATTCTTTATCCATGGAAGAGTAGAGACTCTGTGTCACACAAGTTGTTGGTGGGTAAATTAGGACAAAAATGCAAGTTTCTGAACACTCAGCGTAGCACAGGGTATGTGCCAGACCCCATTCCTGGGAAACATTTTAACGGGCAGCAAATCAAACAGTAACTAACCTAAGATAGACTAACAATACAACAAAGAAGCCAGCCTGCTATAGCTTTTTGCCTATTTAAATCCACTCCATATCATTTGATTTTACAGAAGAAGATCATCCCCAAATCAGTGGAGCTCCATTTGTTTTTTCTTATTAAGATAATGGTTTGTTAGTATTGTTTTGTTTGATGAAATACATACAAAAAGCAACCTGCTTTTTTCTTACTTTTGGTTGGTAATACTTCGCCTTCAAAGATGTAATTCTATAGAATCTAGCAACTTATTTCCAAAATTGAAGGATCCTTAAAGGACTAAATAATATTATGTAGCAGCTGTATCATTTACTATGAAGGAAGGAAAGAGAAAGAAATTCAAAGCAATATTATTGGTGTGAATATTTTGCATGGAAATACACAAAAAGTTCATTTTCTTAAATAAACCATTAATTTTGGAATAGTTTAAGGTTTATAGAAAAATTGTAAACATAGCAGAGAGAGTTCCATGAACCCCACACCCAATTTCCCCTAGTATTAACATCTTACATTAGTATATTACCTATAACACAGTTAATGAACTAATATTAATACATTATTACTCACCAAGGTATTTTCTGTATCCATATTTCTTTTGTTTTTGTCTAATGTCCTTTTTCTGTTCCAGGATTCAATCCAGCATATAACATTACATGAAATCATTGTGTGTTTTTAAGTTATGATTGTTTGGTTATGGCAGTTTCTTTGATTTCCCTGTTTTTGCTGGCTTTCACAATTTTGAGAAGTATTGGTGAGGTATTTTGAAGAAAGTCTCTCAATCAAGACTTATTTGATTTTTTCCTTATGATTAGACTGGGCTTCTGAATTTTATGGAGGAAGACCAACAACAAATTGTATCAGGAGTATATGCTATCAATATGACTTACAGCTGTTGATGTTGACCTTGATCACCTGGCTGACGTGGTGTTTGTTAGGTTTCTCCACCATAAAGTGACTATTTCCCCTTTTCATACTGTACTCTTTGGAAGGAAGTTACTACTATATGTAGCTCACACTTAAGAGATCAGGAGTTATGCTTGGCCTCCTTCTATGAGCCATTTTGAATTAACTTTTGTGAAATGTATAAGGTTTGTGTCTAGTTTTATTTTTTTTATCTTGCATAAAAATGCCCACTGGTTGCAGCCCCATTTAACCACTATCCTTTCTCCAATGAATTGCCTTTGTGACTTTGTAAAAATCAAATAACTAGATTTGTGTGGGTCATTCATGTGACATAAAGGTTCATTTGAAGGTGATTTCTAAGAAAATTAGTCGGATTTTATTTTATTTTGCTAGTTTCTATAATTTAATTTTATTGAATCTTTTATTTCTACATATGTAGTTATCATGGTAGCCTTTGAGAGTGACACCTCTTAATAAGAAACAAAAAGTCTTGGGGCACCTGGGGAGGTTCAGTTGGTTAAGCGTTTGACTCTTACTTTCAGCTCAGGTCATGATCTCAGGGTTCTGAGATCCAGCTTGCCCAGCAAGGAACCTTCTTAAGATTCTCTCTCCCTCTCTCCCTGCCTGCCCTTCCCTGCTTGTGCTCCCACTCTTGTGAATACTCTGTCTCTCAATATATAGATAGATAGATAAATAAAATATTGAAAATGTTGAAAAAAGAAAAGAAAACATCTTTACCTTCAATTTCCTTTTCTGTAGGTAAGGTTAGCAGAATATTAGGGTGAGAAAGGGAATTGAGAAATTTCCACTCTAATAATAGTGTTTGTCTTGCAAGAAAAACAAGATGCCCATGAATTACTTGCTCAAGATCAAACACTTGGTAAGTCATTAGGCCACTGACCAATGATCAGTGACTCACTGAGTACTCCCGCCAAGCCTGTCTCCCTATATGGTATCCTAGTTTAAACAGAGACTTCTGCCTTTCTAGATCTTTCTCCCCAGTCACACTAATTCATGGATATACATGCTTCTCAGCTGACTGAGTAAACATTGCATCATTCACAAAGCTAACTAGAAAACTAGCCCAGGTGTAATCATTCTGAGAAGCCAGGTTGGTAAAAGCATGGCATTAATGAGGTAACTCCTGAATTCTTGCACCCTTATTTTTGATCTGTAGCCAAACTGCATTTATTAAACTTCTTAACAATCTTGGAAGCATTTGCTTCTGGTCACAAATGGAACTCAGTGAGAAAATGTTGGAGTTTTATATATAATCTGCTGTTATTGGAAAAAAAAATAGCTCAATGGGCATATCCTGATGATAATAAGTCAAGAAGATAATTTTCGTATGAGAAAAACAATAGTGCACCATCCTTGTGTGGGTGAGCATTATATTAGGTGATTGCTTTTTTCACAAGTAAATAGACATATGAAGAGATCATGGGTTACTGGATAAATGGAGAGAAAAGATTTTAGCTATAAACTTGACATTTTGATTTCACAAAATTTGTTTTTTAAAAGATTCTATTTATTTATTTGAGAGAGAGAGAACATGAGCTGAGGGGGAGGCAGATGGAGAAGGAGAAGCAGGTTCCCCGCTGAGCAGAGAGCCTGATGTAGGACTCAATCCCAGAATCCTGGGATCATGACCCAAGCCAAAGACAGATGCTTAACTGACTGAGCCACCCAGGTGCCCCTCTTTTTTTTTAATATTTTATTTATTTGAGAGAGACTGAGAGAAAGAAGAAAGAGAGGGAGGGTGACTCAATAGGGAGCCTGATTATGGGGCTTGATTCCAGAACTCTGGGATCATGATCTGAGCCAAAGGCAGATGCCCAACTGACTGAGCCACCCAGGACCCCCATGATTTCACAAAATTTCTTAAATGATTAAGTGGATTTATAAATCTACAAATATTTAGGTTGCAATGAGATCACAAGATACATCTTAGTCTTTCATATATTATCTAAAGCAGCAAAAATGATGTTGGACAGTGAAAGCTAGCTTCATGAGTTGAGTACTTCATTTTACTCTTTTATTAAACTTTATTTAGATCTGCTATAATTGTCTTGCCATCTTTTAAAATATATTTGATTCCTTTAAATCTCTCCATTATTGCCAAAGCCATTATAATTAATTATAAAAATAATCATTTATTAGGCATCTACTCTGTGCCTCATAATATCCTAGAGCATATTTATGCTCATTATTCTTACGAAATTTTCACAATAATTCTAAGAGGTAGATTGTATTACTGTCTTCATCTTGTAGTGATTAAGAAAACAATAGTCCTATAATTTATGTTCAAAAATTGTCATGACTTGTACTTAACGCATCCCAGTTGAAACACCAACTTCTCATGTCCCTGATCATACCAGGCTGTCCATAAGATTGAGTCATTCATTATTTCATACTAAGGCAAAAATGATGACAAAGGTTCGATTTATCTGTATAGAAGAGACTTAGAGAAATCAAATGAAATCAAATCAAATGGTAAATTTTTCTGGGAGTGAAAATACACTATTGGGAAAAGGAGTGCAGGAGACAGGGAGGGATTTCATACTGAGGAATCCTCTGTCCTTTCAAGTACATTTCTTAAATGTTTACCTGGTAATATGGTAAACCATCTATCTCATCTGTCAACAAGAACAGTGTGTACCCAAGAATGGACTTGGTGTATTCAGGGAGTACTGCTAGTAAAAGTAGAGGCCTATGTATGTGGTGGAATTTTCAGTACAAATTATCAACCCGCAGGTGGGATAAATGAACTAACTAGTTCTGCAGCTAAGAATTCATAGGTGGCAATTATAATAATTAAAGTGAGTCCATGCAAAAGCTGTAAAAAGGTAATTTAGGTGGTGGTTAATAATGGAGCACTATTTTTGATCAAATTTCACATGTTTTTATTTTCTATTTTTTGTCTACCTAAAATTAGACATATTTCTTCTGAGTTTTTGGTACTTGCAGACAAGCACTGTTGGGAGCATGGCTTCAAGACTACATCTCCGTGCAATTTTGGCTTAACTGGAATGCTCACATTCTTATGGTTTGAGGCCATGGGAAAACAAAACATTTTGGTGACCTAAATAATTTGACCCATCGAGGTCCTGCATCTCTTTAACCAAAACATTGTTATCTATGGCTGTTGCAGCTGGAGAAGATGGGTACTCTAGATAGCATCGTGACTCAAAGCAAGGGCTCTGGCCTGAGTTCTAACTTTGCCACTGACTAGTCTTTGGACCATAAGCATTTGTTTAACCATCTTTTTTTTTTTTTTTTGTTTAACCATCTTATACCCCAGTTTCCTCATTTTGTAAAGTTGGGGCAATAATAGCACAGCATTTATTTCATAGGATTGTTGTGAGAAATCAAAGAATCACTTAGAACAATGCCTGGCACAAAATTGGCATTCAATAAATGCTAGTTTCTTGATATATGTTGTGCTCCACAGTTCATATCTATATTTAAACTAATAATAAATAAATAAATAAATAAATAAATAAATAAAAAATAAAAAAAATAAACTAATAATATACATTCTTCTCATCTGTTTTTCCTGAGTACATTCATCATACTTATTTTAAATGTTTTTGATAACTAAAATATATGTATTAACAACATGTCTGTTTCTATTTTTTCTTTATAGTTTTTGTCTCCTGGAAAGTCTGTTAAATGTCTCCTGAAAGTACCAGACATTGTATTTTAAGCCTTGTAGAGGCTTAGGGGTGAAATCTTTCTCTGGAGAGGCTTTACCCCTTCCTCTGCTAGGGAGCTGACCACTTTAACACAATCAAAGATAGATCTGACTGCTGGCTGCATTACAAGGTTTTTGTTTTTTGGGTTTTTTTAGCTTGCATTTATTTATTTATTTTTTAATAATGTTAAGTTCACAGAAATGTAGAGCAGAAGGTACAGAGTTCCTGTATGTCCCTTCCCCCTACACATGTTGTGCCTTCCCCACTATCAACATCTCTTACCAGAATGGTGCATTTTTTTTTTTTTTTAATCAGGGATGGTTCTACATTGATGCATCATTATACTCACTTTAGGTGAGTGAACCCATTCTCTCAGTTCTGACAAATGTATATGGCAGGTATCCACCATCACAGTATCATAAAGACTAGCTTCAGTGCCTTAAAAATCCTCTTACACTCCACCTATCTATCCCTCCCAAGCCCAAACTCCTGGCAACTACTGATCTTATTTTTGTCCTCATAGTTTTGCCTTTTCCAGAATGTCACATGGCACATTATAGTTTTTGTGAGGTTCATTTCCAGCTCAGATCCATCCCTGTTTCTAGAGAGGAAACCTCTGCTATAGACTGAATGTTTATGTCTCCCCAAAATCCGTATGTTGAAATTCTCACCTTGAAGGTGATGGTATTATGAAGTGGGGCCTTTGGAAGGTAATTAGGTCATGAGGGTGGAGTCCCCATGAATGGGAGTAGTGCCCTTACAGAAGAGACTCTTGTCCTTCCCACCATGTGAGGACTTAGTGAAAAGATGATTGTCTATGATCCAAGAAATCAGCTCTCACCAGACACTAAATTTGTTGATGCCTTGATCTTGGACTTTGCAGCCTCCAGAACTATGAAAAATAATGTATAATATTTTTGTTATAGCAAAACACCCTCCTAAGATTCCAATTGAGGACCTGTGGTGTCCACTGTGACCCTTTCCTCCTGGTGAGTCTTTTGAGACTCCAAAATCTTAGCTGTACTTTCACAGACATTCTGCTTAGTTTCTTAATATCCTGTCCAGGCAGCATCGGAATTTGGGAAAACAGGTCAAGTGTCAGGCTCGATTTTCCACCCACTCTTCTCACTGGCATCCCAGACTCCTAAGAATCCAACTTTTCTCTCCAGTTCCCAAAACTGCCAAAAATTCTGTTGCCTTCTCGGCCTCTTGGTGACCTCCTGCCCACATCCACAGCCTGGCCCTTGGCTTCTTGCCCAGTGCTCAGAGTAGGCAAATGCTATCTTACCAGAGGAAAAAATCAGTTGCAGAATGCCAACTCTCCTCTCTAAGTTTCTTTCTTCTCCATAATCTTGTTGTTCAAGGATGAGTTTCCCCAGAAGTTCCTCTCTGCCTTCAGGCAGATATTGTTTTGTGTACTTTATGCAGCTTTTGGAAACATCCACGGAGAGAACGCTGACCTTCATCTTGGTTGAAGGTGGCAGTCCTAACATATGTTCATGATAGATGTTTTTGTATTCCTTAGTTATTCCATGAAGATTAACAACCATATAAACAGTTTAGCCAAGGAATTTACCTATTCTATAAACCACATGGCTGATTTTATGGATGATTCGTCATCTGCAAGTAAATCTGTACTTTAATTTAGCATGTTGTTACCGTAACATATTTGATCATCTCATGTGTAAACACTTGTGAATTTTCAAATGAATTTTCAAATTAATAATCTGGTGATCATAATCACCATATTTGTTTAGTATTTAGTAATATGAATTTCAACTAACCAGTAGAGATACTATGAAAATATGATTTTATTTTTTTGTAAGTCAACTTAATTTCAGTCTTGGGCTTCCATTTTACTTGGGTGGCAGAAACTTAGTCTTGGTTAATTTGTGGATTTCCCTAAGATTGTGTTTAAGTAAGAAGGGACTTATGTAGTACCAAAGCATCAGGGTTGGGAGGGATCTAATGCTTAATGTCATCTATCCAGGATGTATCCAGGGACATAAGAATAATCCAGTCTCCCCATTCAGTAGTCCAGCCTGGCATTTCTTAACCATCACTCTTTTTTATAAGGCCCCTTTTAGATCTGCTGTGTTTCTCCATTTACCTTTTTTTTTTTTTCATTCTTGAATATGCGAGAAACTCTCTGGTGCTCCTGAGCCAGTCTAGTGGAATGAGATTGTCCTAGCTGTCTAGACACTGTACCTGTTTTTTTTTTTTTTTTCCCTAGGGCTTGCTGCCTCCCTGGAGTTAAGTTCTGACTCTTTTGGATCAGTCTCCCAATTTCAAGGCAAAGGTAGAGGGATGATTCACAATGCTTTTCCCCAATATTTTGTTTTTACTATGCATCCTTTCAATTTTCCTAAACACTTACATTTTTGGAGCTCAAAATCCAGCATAGTTTGCTCTCTGTTGTCCCATGTATTCCCTGGAGCAATGATAACAGATTAACCTAGCTGGAAAGGGGAAAATGAAATACTGGTGAGAAAAACAAAGCACAGCATTGGTTACTATTTCAAAAAAAAAATGATTGTACTACATTCATTCAATAAACCCTTAATTATTGAGCTCCTAACGTATGCCAGGCAAAATGCTGGACACTAGACTGTAATGATGAATGAGATATAGTCCTCAGTTCAACTGCCTCCAGAGCCAACGGGAGACACACACAGACAAGAAAGAGACAGTTTCAAGATTTCTGGTGAAATACAGCAGCAGAGTAAACACACATTTACTCATCCTCCCACCTCAAATTTTATAAAAGTAACAGTATGGGGTTTTCTGTTGTTTGTTTGTTTGGCACAAACCTATAAAGGCAAAGAGAGAGAGAGAGAGAGGTACTTATAAGTAGAGGATATGGCAGCAATGGAATGTTGGAAACTAGAAAGCAGATGAACTAGTGGCAAAACTGAATTAACAATTAAAACTCAGGAAAGCTAAGAAGGCTGATTGAACTACAGGAGCTCAGAAAGATTTAGAAATATCAGAATAGGGGTACAGATGGTGTTGACAGTGGGAGGGTTAGTTGCAGGTCTGTAAGAGAAATGAATTGTCAGCCAAATTTCTACTTTCCAGGTGAGAAAGTGGTTGAGTCCACTAGGGGAGGCTAACTAAACAAACAAACAAACAAACAAAAAATGACACAAACAAAAACAATAAAACAACCTAGCCAGAGCACCCTACAGGGATGTGTACCTGCCTATTCCAAGCAGGTTATTTTCTTTCTTTAGTCTTAGATGTGAGCAGACAGCCAAGGATTACCAGGCAATTAAGGAAAGCCTATGCCACGACCAATAGCATCAAATCAAGCTAACATGTGAAGAAAATAGAGATTATGTATGGAGCAGAAGAAAACTTTAAAAACAAACAAACTTTATAGTTCATATCCACATGTGGTAGAAAGAGATATCGCATCTGGACAAAATGAGAAGGGCTCTAGAATGAAACTTCAGAAAACAAAAATTGCCCTTTGAAGTTAAATAGAAAATTTTGGAAGAAAGTTTGGGAGATAGGGATCCCTGGGTGGCGCAGCGGTTTGGCGCCTGCCTTTGGCCCAGGGCGCGATCCTGGAGACCCGGGATCGAATCCCACATCGGGCTCCCGGTGCATGGAGCCTGCTTCTCCCTCCGCCTGTGTCTCTGCCTCTCTCTCTCTCTCTGTGACTATCATAAATAAAAAAAAAAAAAAAAAAAAAAAAAAAAAAAAGAAAGTTTGGGAGATAGATTTCTGGAAGAGACAATCTTCCAGAAAATCAATCAAAAATAAAGAAATGGAAAATGGAAGAGAAAAGGAAAAGATTGGCGATCAGGAGGCCCAACACTCTAATAAACAGGAGTTCTAGAGAGAGCGAATACAAAAGATGGGGTAGGGTACTTTTGAAGAAATAATGAAGAAGATTCCCTGAATAGATGGTATGAGTTTGTAGCCTGAGAGAGCTCCCTTATGCCCTACATAATGCGTGCCATGACATAACTCACACTGAAGCATGCTATTGCAACATTCCAGAACTTTGGAGATAAAGAAAAGATCCTACAAATTCTTGGGGATTAAAAACATACAAAAGATCAAGAATCAGAAAAGCACCAGATTTTTCACCTGCCCCATGAAAAGCTAGAAGTCAGTGGAGTAATCTTTTCGAAATTCAGATGGAAAATTATTCTATATCTTGATTTCTGTTCTGCCAAATTTTCTAACAAGTGTGAAGACAGAATAAAGACATTTTATTCAGGCATGTTTTAAGACTTTTTACCTCCTTAAGATATTTGCAAATGACTTATCTGATAAAGTGCTAAGAATCAAAATCTTTAGAGAATTTGTCAAACTTCAGCACCCAAAAAACAAAACAAAACAAAAAATCCAGTCAGGAAATGGGTAGAAGGCATGAACAGATATCTCTCCAAAGAAGACATACAAATGGCCAATAGACACATAAAAAAATGCTCCACATCACTGGGCATCAGAGAAATACAAGTCAAAACCACAATGAGACACCACCTCACACCAGTCAGAATGGCTAAAATTAACAACATAGGAAACAATAGGTATTGGCGAGGATGCAGAGGAAGGGGAACCCTTTTATGCTATTGTTGGGAAAGCAAACAGGTGCAGCAGCTCTGGAAAACAGTTTATCAAAAAGTTAAATATATATATAAAAAAGTTAAATATAGAACTACCTGATGATCCAGCAATTAATTGCACTACTAGGTCTTTATCCAAAGGATACAAACATAGTGATTTCAAGGGGCACATGCGCCCCAACCTTTACAACAGCAATGTCTGCAATAGCTAAAATATGGAAAGAGTCCAGATGTCCATCGATGGATGAATAGACAAAGAAGATATGGTATATATATATACAATGGAATATTACTCAGCCATCAAGAATAATGAAATCTTGCCATTTGAGATGATGTGGATAGAACTAGAGAGTGTTATGCTAAACAAAGTAAGTCAGAGAAAGACAAATACCATATGATTTCACTTATATGTGGTATTTGAGAAACAAAACAGATGAACATAAGAGAAGGGAGGAAAAATAAAGTAAGGTGTAAATAGAAGGAGAAAAACCATAAGAGAGTGTTAATTACAGGAAACAAACTGAGAATTGCTGGAGGGGAAAGGGGTGGAGGGATGGGATAACTGAGTGATGGGCATTAAGGAGGGCATGTGATGTTATGAGCACTGGGTGTTACGTGCAACTCATGAACCACTAAATTCTACCGCTGTACTTAATAATGCAGTATATATTACTTAAATTGAATTTAAAGACAAAAGAAAAAAATATTATCTCCTTTTCAGGAAAATACTGGAGAATGTGTTCCACAAAACAAGGAAAGAAACCAAGAAGAAGATCCAGGATCCAGGAAACAAGACCTGAACCAGGAATGAGGCAAAGGGATGTCCAGGTAGGTTGACCAATTGTTCTAATTTGTCTAGACCTGAGGAAGGGGTGTGCGAGATGTGGGATTTTCAGCTTTAAAACTGGGCCAGTCTCTGGGAAATTAGGATGAGTTAGGTTATCCTATATCTAGGGTAACATTGAGGAGAAGTCTCAGGCAGGGGGCTGGCAGCAGATATAGAACAACTGGACCAGACAGGATGGAAAGCTTGCTTTGGAAGGGTTGTCTGGAGGGGTGCCTGGGTGGCTCAGTGTGAGTGTTTGTCTTTGGCTCAGATTGTGATCCCAGGATCCTGGGATTGAGTCCTGCATCAGGCTCCCTGCAGGGAGCCTGCTTCTCCATTTGCCTATGTCTCTGCCTCTCTCTGTGTCTCTCATGAATAAATAAATAAAATCTTTTAAAAAATAGAAAGGTTGCCTATAAAATACATCCAGGGGAAAACACATACATTCAGACTTAACATACATGTGTGTCTGTATTTTCTGGTGAATTTGCATGTATTAAATATTAAAGAAATTCCTCTTTTGGGAGGAATTTAAAGATAATTAAAGGCACACAGGCAATGATACCAATGAGGGTAGTGGAGACAATAGGGAAAACAAAAAGCTACAGATGAAAGAAAGCGAAATTGGGACATTAACATGGTTCTTCAATGAATTATATTTACATAATTGTGCTAATGTAAGCACTGAATATTGCTCTGCCTAGAAGTTCTATCTACTGTACTAGTGGAGAAAGAGTGAGCAAGAGAGAGTGTGTGTGAAGAAAGTTCATAAATCATTGTCTTCAATGCTATGGAGTCAATAGGTCCTATAAAAAAACACATGTTTAAAAACATGGAGACTAATTCTAGAAAAAAAATAGTTAAAAGAGTTGAAAAAAATCTACTTTTGAAAAATGGAACTTAATAATAGGAGCAAGTAAGGGGAGAGACTTAAACTTTAAACATAATAAAAAACTTGACTTATAGAATTATGAGCATGAATGTCTTTGAAAGAATAATTATTTTAAAAAGTAGTTATACTTAACAGCTTATATTTTAACTTCATTTATATAATTGTCATTCAGTTTTTAATTTTAATGCAATCAAATGGGTTAGTTTTTCTTTCTTTTTTTTTTTAAAGATTTTATTTATTTATTTGATACAGAAAGAGAGAGTGTGCACAAGCAGGGGTAGCAGCAAGCAGAAGGGGAGCGAGAAGCAGGCTTCTCCATCTTAGAGGGGAGCACATGGTGGGGCTCCATCCCAGGACCCTGGGATCATGACCTGCTCTGACGCCAGAGGCTTAACTGCGTGAGCCACCCACATGCCCAGGTTAGTTTGTCTTTTATGATTTGTTTTTTGATGTCTTAATTCCTTCATGACTATGATATCAAAACACAAGGTACAGTGAAAGAATTGTTGGAGTACATGTATTAAATTTGAAACATATAGTAATGCTATATATTGTTTTTTTTTAAGATTTTATTTATTTATTCATGAGAATACACAGAGAGGAGAGAGAGAGGCAGAGACACAGGTGGAGGGAAAAGCAGACTCCATTCAGGGAGCCTGACGTGGGACTCCATCCCGGGTCTCCAGGATCACGCCCTGGGTTGTAGACAGTGCTAAACCGCTGAGCCACCGGGGCTGCCCTATATATTGTTTTTTTTTTTTTTTTTTTACGGTAGTTAATTTTATTTGTTCAAGGCTCATATTGCAAGCATTAAACCAAGCATGGGCTTTGATTCTGTGAGCCCAGATTCACATATTTAGGAAGATAAAAGCAAACTGTGATCCATGTATATGGATGAAGAACTAAAGGCTCACAGTTAATTACATCATGGTTTTAAATTTCTACAGCCTAGAAGCCAGAAGTCACAGATCTTTTAGGTCTTTCTGGATATCCCACAAGGTATCTGCACTTTTCTTGAGCTGGGCAACCTCATCATCCTTCAGCTTCTGATTGATCACACTGGTTAAGCCCCGAGCGTTCAGGATACACGGAAGACTCAGGAAGACTTCATTCTCAATACCATACATGCCCTTCACCATTGTTGACACTGGATGAATCCTGGAGAGATTTTTCAACATGGATTCAATGAGATCAGCCACACTTAATCCAATAGCCCAGTTGGTATATCCTTTTAGCTTGATGACTTCATAGGCACTTTCAACCACCATCTTATGCACTTCCTTCCAATTTTCACTGTCGTTGTCTGTTCCCATTTCTGGATTCAGTTCCTGAAGAGAAACACCTGCCACAATCACTCCACTCCACACAGCCACACTTGAGTCGTCATGTTCTCCCAAAATCCATCCATGGCAGCTGCTGGGATGAATGCCAAGTTTTTCAGCCATAAAATAGCGAAATCTAGCAGAATCCAGATTACACCCACTTCCAATCACACGGTGCTTAGGTAGTTCACTTAGTTTCCAGGTAACATATGTAAGAATATCCACTGGGTTGGAAACCACAATTATGATACAATCAGGACTGTACTTGACTATCTGAGGAATAATGAATTTGAAGACATTAACATTCCTTTGCACCAGATTGAGGAGGCTCTCTCCCTCCTGCTGGCGGACTCCTGCAGTCACCACCACAATCTTAGAATTGGCAGTCACAGAGTAATCTTTATCTGCCACAATTTTAGGTGTCTGTAGAAATAAGCTCCCATGCTGTAGATCCATCATTTCTCCTTTGAGTTTATCTTCTAAAACATCCACAAGGGCAAGTTCATCAGCCAGAGACTTTCCCAGAATGCTGATGGCACATGCCATACCAACTTGTCCAACACCCACTACAGTGATCTTATTGTTTGGGATTGCAGCCTCTTCTTCTGCAACTGGTGCAATCAGTTTTTCCTTAAGAGTTGCCATTGTGCTCCGAGACCAGTGGCTGTAAGGGACGCGCGAAGGAGACCAGGTTAGCAGCGTCCGTCTCCGCCGGCGCAGGATCCGCAAGGAGAGAGCCTATATATTGTTTTTGATTAAAAATATAAATAACTAAGATATATAAGCAGGGAATCACATTGGCAGTACTATTCTGTGTCTAACATTTTATTTCATTTTAAAGTATGTGTAATGAACGAGGTGTTAATTGTAACAAGGTTTTAATTGGTAACAAAGTATCATTTTTAAGTTTTTCTATAGTTTGAGATATTTCACAGTTAAAAAGAAAATCAACAGGCAGCCACAATATACAGATATACTTTATCTGTATATATTTATGTAAAGTATATATTTATGCAATAAATATATATATTTATGTAAAATATACTGTATCTGTATATACAGATACAATATACTTTACCATAGTTCAAGGTACTTGGTACTAGGGCGCCCAGAGAAAGGCACCTAACCCAGATTAGGGGCGTTGGTTAGGAGAGACTTAACGAAGCCAGGACATCCAAGCTACCACCATTTAGGGAAACACTGACAGCGCTGGAGGTGAGGGGCTGCAGGTAGAGCTGTATTTCCCTAAGAAATTAAGGGGCATTTGGGATATGCGTGTTGGGCAAAAATAACAAAGACCCTACAAACCATGTTCCCGAGGTAAGGGTGAATCGTAAAGGGTGTTGAGCAGCAAGGCCAAAGGGAATCCCAGGAGACCTGGTGAAGAACCTGGTGTCTGTATTTAATTGGTAGAAGCTCGAATTCTATACAAAATTGTCCCAACCCCCTACACCCCCCCCCCGCCCCCGCCAACGATGCCTTCTGCCTCACTGAGCCTATAGTTTGTGCCTTTTCTGCCTTGTCTTTCTAGGTGCGAGCCCAGTGCCCTGGCTCCTAACTGCTCTCCCTGATGTCAGGTGCAGGCCGCTGGTCTTCTCGGGTCTGGGCTAAGTGTGTCAAATGCTCCCTTTTCTGTTCCAACGGCGGCTCCCATGTGTCCCTCTGCAGTCGCAGTTCACAACTGTGAAGGATTTGTCAGTGTGTTTTTCCCCTTTTAGTCTCCTTTCTGTGCCAGCACCCATCCTACTCTGCACGTGTGCGATTCCTGGACGCTGAGTCACGCTCGGGGCAGCCGGCCAGGGCCTGGACTCCTTTGCTGAGCCCTGCTCCCTGGGCCTTCCTGCTGTGCGGAGGGTCCCCTGCCTGTGTGTGCTGAACAGGGCAGGCTCAGAAGTGAGAATTGCATGCTTTTCTACCCAAGTGCAGCTCGAGAGAGGAATGGGCTTGTGGTAAGAATCAGTGTGTATTTATCATGGCTCTGGAGGCTTGGGGTTTATTTTCCTCAAAGGTAGCTTTCTGAAATATTTGGAAATATTTGCTTAGTTTCACTTGTGTGATGTGGAGGCTCTTTCAATTTGGTGTCCCAAATCCCCTGTTTACACCTTCTAAAGCAGAAGTTATCTTTCTAGTGAGGAAACATAATCCAGTTTTGATATTAGGCACTATTTTTAAATGCTGTCTTTTTTAGAATGAGCTAAAATTTACATAAAGTGAAATGAACATAGGTAAATCCTAAATCACGGGTTTTGATAACTATATACTCCTATGTAGTTGTCACCCAAATCAGGTAAAGAATGTTTCCATTGCTCCCAGAAAATTCTCCTGTTCCTCCTATTAGTCAACTTTACCCCTATAAGAACTGCTCTTTTTTTTTTTTAAAGATTTTATTTATTATTCATGAGATACACACACACACACACACACACACACACACACACAGAGGCAGAGACATCTGCCTTCTCCCTCTGGGAGGGAGGGAGAAGCAGACTTCCTTCAGGGAGCCTGATTCCATTCTTGATCCTGGGACCCTTATCGCAAGAGCCTGGGATCACAACCTGAGCCCAAGGCAGGCGCTCAACCACTGAGCCACCCAGGCATCCCGGCTCTTGGTTTCTATTACTATAGCCTAGTTTTCATGTTGCTGAACTTCATGCAAGTGGAATCCGAGAGAATGTATCTTTTTGTGTCTTATTTCTTTTATTCAACATGTTTTTGAGATTATTCTACGTTGTGACCTTTTCTATTGCTGAATACCATCCCAATACATGAGTATTCCATTTATTTATCTATTCTCATTTTGATGATGATTGTTCCTACACACTAAATTTTAAAATAAGTAAACTGTTTAAGTTTAGAACTTTCCTTTATAGTGGAGAGTTTTCTTTATGAAATCAAAATTACATTCCTAACTGATTGTCTAGAAAATCAGAATTAGATTCTCTGTTCGTATTCTGTAGACTGATTCTTTGAAAGATAGAAACTGGAATGTAAAGGAAAATGTGTTTTGGTGGGTCCCTCAGTTTCCATTCTGAATCTTTAAAGCCACATTAAATAATAATAGAACTTTGAACTCTTCCTTTGTGTATTACTGTATGAATATCGAGCAGCTAATTCACCCAAACACATTTTTAGAGAAGGGAGGATCAGAGGGAGAAGGAGAGAGAGAATCATCAGCAGGCTCCACACTCAGCACTAGCCCCCCCACGAGGTCCTGGATCTCACAACTTTGAGATCATGACCTGAGCTGAAATCAATTGTTGGACACATAACTGACTGAACTACCCAGACAACTCAAACACATTTTTTAAACACAATCATTTTTACTGTGTTTCCAAATCAAAGTGCAGAAATAAAACAATTCATAGATATCATTCAAAAGCAAGGTGAAGCTTGAGTTGGAGACTGAGCCCCTAAACTTAGAACTTGGATCTAGAACTTCATTCATGTTGACCTCTGTAGCTAAACTATTTGAATTAGTCATCTGTTGCTCTGTAACAGATTCCCCAGACTTGGTGGCTTAAAACAGAAAATATATATTTTTTAATTTTGTCATTTCTGTGGGTCAGAAATTTAGGAGCTGGTTAGCTGAGTAGAGGTGGCTCAGGGTCTCTCATGAGGTTGCTGTCAAGAAATCAGAATGTATGATGAAGAGGAATCTTAAGAAAGAAAAATGAGAGAAAAGATGCTTATGATGGGTCTTGAAGGAGGAATAGGAGCTCACCCCTGAACTAAGAGAAATGTACGGGAAGGGAGGTAGAGGCAGGCAAGGGAGATAAAAATGCAAAACCAGGAACTTTTAAATAGTTTATTAGCAAGAAAGCAGCCAGTGGGAGTAAATCTGGTAGAAAAGTTCAAGAAAGTCATTATATATGTTGTTAAAGAATTCTGACTATCGGGGCACTTGGGTGGTTCAGTGGTTGAGCATCTGCCTTTGGCTCAGGTCCTGATCCCAGAGTCCTGGGATGGAGTCGTGAATCAGGCATCTCTCCCGGCAGGGAGCCTGCTTCTCCCTCTGCCTATATCTCTGCCTCTCTCTCTCCTGTGTCTCTCATGAAAAAAGGAAATAAAATCTTTAAAAAAAATTCTGACTATTTTCCATAAGCAATTTGGATCTGCTGAAAATCTATTGATTTACATTTAGAAGGTAAATTAGAGGAGAAAGTGAGAAGCTAATGGAAGACTATTGTAATACCAGGTGGGGAGAGGGAGCCAATATAAGACAAGGAGAGCTGTTATTAGAATCTGCTCCTTCGTAGGTGGTGGTGGATGGGGTTGGTGAGGGACAGTGAAGGATGTAGAAGTACTGCTAGAGTTGTGCATGAATGATTAACACTGATGTCTTTAACCAGGGCAGGGAATGTGAAAAAAAGAGTTAATCTTAGAGGCAAAATGATGAGTTAGGTTTGGACATGTTGGCTTTGAGTTAGCCATAGGATATCCTTGTTGAGATATGAGTAACAGACAGGTAGACAAATGAGTCTAGAGTTCATGTGGTGATTTAGATGTGTAGTTGGCAATGGGCAGGCTTGCTGAAGGCTGAGTGACATGGAAACAAATGGAACATGGAGCTATGGCTCAGCAAGAAATCCCTCACACAGATCTGTGCTTCTCAACTGGGACAATTTTGCCCCACAGGGGACATTTGCCAATGTTGGGAGTTATTTTTATTTGTCACGATGTGTGTGTGGGAGGTGCTACTGACAAATAGTGGGTATAGTCTGGAGATGCTGCCCAACACCCTACAATGCACAGGACAGCTCTGTTTGTCCCCTACAACCAATAATTATCCAGCCCAAAAGGTCAGTTGTGCCATGGTTGACTCAGAGGAGCACGTGACTCTTGATCTTGGGCTTGTGAGTTCAAGCCCCATGTTAGTTGTAGAGATTACTAAAAAATAAATAAACAAATGGATAAATAAATAAACAAACTTAAAAAAAAATAATGGCCATGGTTGAGAAACCCTGATTTACAAAAATAATCTCTTCTAGGAAATTCTCTACCAGATCATGTGATTATGGTGGGGGGTGTGACTAGGGTCCAATCAGATCTTTCCAAGTTGAACTTTCCCAAGTTCAACTTGGGAGAGAAAGCTTTTATAAAGCTGGAAGAATGTGATCCTGAGGTAATGGTAGCCATGTTTTGCCACAAGGAGAAAGCTGGTGTATGAGAGAGAAAAAAGAGACAGAGAGAGCTATATGCATGTCATCTATCCTACTTCCCCTTTATTGGCATTTCTGTTTTTTTTTTTTCCTCCTGTGAACTTAATGTGGGAGTGAAATTTCCTACTTCCGTAAAGTTGAAACTGCATCTTACTTTCCAAGCCCTTGAGGCTAGAGAGAGCATATGATTAGGTTGTACCAGTCAGAATGGACCATGGGAGACTGATTCAGGAGAGGGTAACTCTGTCAGGGCTGGGCCACACCTGCCCTACTCAGTAGCCCTTGGCTTCTAAACCTTGCCTATAGTTGCAAAGCCACTGGGTATCTCATAGGAAAATTGAGGACAAAGTAGCAGGCTCCTGATAGTGTCAGGAAAAAGAAATCATCCAGAGCTTAGAGGTTAGATCCATGTGGTTTGTGAAAGGGAAAGATCATATGCTGTTGGGGTCACACCGATACGGTTAGATCAATCTGGCAGGACCTCGCCCTAAATAGACAAAATGTCATCACCACGAACCTGGGCATGTCTTCTGTGAGGCCTGGGGACATTTGAGAAGCCAGCCCCCCCACACCCTGTAGACATCTCCCAAATTGATGTCTCCTGGTATGTTTGCTGATGGCATCTCCTTTATGTTATTTTAATGTAACTGCCAAATTTATGCAGCAACACGCTTATTTTTGGCAAGGCTCCAACTCAGTTGAACCAATCTGGGTTTGGTTGAGAAAAGAAAGGCCACTCTGTTTAATATAGTTACGAAAAGCTTAATATAAGGTATTAGTGGCTTCCCCAATTGCTAGAAAAATGGCAGTGCAGATCAGGGAAGCCACCAGTGAATGCCTCATTCTGAAGTGCCAGAGACAGCAGGGGTTCTCAGGAGATTGCCAGGGAGCTGCTGCAATCCTCAGAAAGCCCAACTGACTGTCTTGTTCCGCAGCCTTACACTGGGAACCACCGGTTCACCAGACCTTTTCAGGAACTTGTGAGGAATTTTGTGTCCATCCATGCCCCCAGTGCAACTCTCACCTCTACTGTTTTCTAAATCTTGGCAAATGCTTCTCCTTGACAAACTCTAGCAAGGGATTCTGGGGAATGTAGTTCCAGGCTCTTCAACCACAGTGGAACCCAGACTTTGTCAAGAGATGTGCCTGGTATGACTGTGGTGTGACCACTTCAAGCAAGGTAAGGACACAAATGTTCCACGGAACTCACCTTCTGGAGATCTTGGCAGAGTAGCGTGGAGAGATCTAAGAGGCAAAGGGCTGAAGTTCTAGCAGGTTTGTTCTATGCCCAGCATTAGTTTGCCAGTGGTAGCTTCTGCATGGAGAAGCCGGCAGTGAGATTTGGCTGTTGTCCAGCCTGCGTGCCCACCAAGGATGATCTCCTAGTCTTGCCAGACATTGTGCCAAGGTGCCTAAAAATCCTTTAATAATTCCTTGCTTCCGATAGTTAGAATGGGTTCTTATTTTTTACAGTTAAAGATCTTGCTGGACACCTTATAAAAATCCCTCTTTTAGGGTAAGCTGGCTTGAATTGGGTTTCTGTCACTTTAAACTAAGAGAGTCCTGATTTAAACAGCTTTGTTAATTTGGGCTGAAAGAAAGAAGCTAGTGGAGGGAAAAGATTTAAATACAGATAAGTGTAAGATCATAATCCTGGGGAATGAACCTTAAACCTCAGGTAGGAAGAGGAGCTTCTCCTCCTCTGAGCGAGAAGGGCCATAAGAATGGGTGTGGACATGATGTATTTGCGAGAGAAGGATGAGAATTCAGGGCAAGTGGGGTTGTTAAGCAGGAATTAAGGCCATTTGCTGGGAGAGATGGGAAGGCTAGGATCTTAAGTACAGTTGAAGACTAAAATCAGTATCATGAGGGGTGGAAAAAGCTGCACAAGGACAGATTCAAGGGTTGCTAAGAAATGCTGAGGGTCCCACTGAGACTGATTACCCCAAATTTGTTGCAGGGCCAATCTGTGGTATGATTGCTTATGTCCACTGACACTCAGCAGCCCACATATGGGGCACGTGATGGCGTGGTCAGGTCATTGGGGCATGTGAAGACAGTAGACTGGACTGTGAAGGGGGTAATGATGACAAGATGGTGGCTGTTATGTCTGCTGACAGGCTGGGGGTTGGGCAGAAAAGACAGAAGCAGGAGAAAGGTTGGTAGGCTGGGAGTAAAGAGAGGAAGTAGAGGTTTGCATCATGTCGGAGAGTCATAGGAGACAGGCCTGGAATGGTGCGAGAATGTGGAAGACAGGAGGAAGCTGTCAGGGAGTGGGGATTAGATTGGAAGATTTTAGAGGAGAATGGCAGTGTCCAGCGTGTGAGGGTGACTGTTACAGCATCTTTTAGAGAGTGAGTCCTCTTCCTCCCCTTTCTCAGGCAAAATCCCTCCTCAGTTGTTCTGCTCTGAATGTTCATTCTCATTTTATACAAGTAACAAGATGGCAGAAAGTGGGGGAGGAATGGGGTATTATAGTTCTAGCTTTGATCCCTGTTTGACTTCGAAGATAGGCACACACCCACCCTGAGAAGGCTTTCCTTGGATAAACCTGCCTTCTGCTCTCTTACCTCTACCCCAATGTTAGTGGAATTCTGCTGTGTCACCTCCTTTACTTTGTTTGACTGCGTGCTCTAACTGGACAGATCCTATGCATCTTTTTTTTTTTTTTTTTTTTAAATTACTGTATTCTCAGTGCCAGGGTCTGACACAATTAATTTGTTGAATGTGTGGAGAAAAACCCCAGATAAAGCAACCAATGCTGAGAGGACCATAGACTTACCCCAGGAGTAGGAGTGGGTTGGAGCTGGAGGTGAGTGCTGAGAAGTTGGCTATTGATAGGAAAGGCCTACGGCCCTGGAGCAGTGGATTCAGGGGACTTAATTTTGGTTTTTGAGTGGGATGGGAGGGGGACTGAATCATCAGCATGGAAAATGAGGGTGGGGTTTAGTGGTGAGAGATTTTTGGAAGGAGAATGAGGGATGAGAAATTGAAACCAATCTTCCTGTTATTTTTAGGCATTAAATAAATGAGCTCATCTAATGCTAACCACCACCCCAAATTAGGAAAAATCAAATCATTGTCCAAGGTCACACACTAGTAATGTCATAAAACAAAACTTTACCCACCCAGGGATAAGTCGTCTCCAGAATTCAGAATTCTTGTCTGAGAATATTATCTATTTCTCTGGTAAAATTCTCTTACAAGGTTTCCTTTTAACTTTTTTTTCAATCTTCCTCACCCTGAATATCAATGGTTTGCAGTTAATAGCAGTCATTGTTAAACATTAAAACCCCACAGCACACCACAATGGATTCATTCATCCATTCACTCATTCTTTCAAAATATTCAATGTGCAGCTACTAAGTGCTGGGCACCATGCGAGGTGCTGGGGATTCAGTAATAAACTAGAAAAAGTAGCCTTTTATAAGTAGGCTGAGTATTTTTACTGTGTGTTATTGCTAATAACTCTGAAGATTTCAATCAAGCCTAAAACATTGTCTGAAATATTCTTTTTTTTAAAATAAATTTTATTTTATTTTAAGATTTTAGTTATTTATTCGTGAGAGACACAGAGAGAGAGAGGCAGAGACACAGGCAGGGGGAGAAGCAGGCTCCATGCAGGGAGCCCGAGGTGGGACTCCGTCCAGGGACTCCAGGATCACTCTCTGAGCCGAAGGCAGATGCTCAACTGCTGAGCCACCCAGGCATCCCTGTCTGAAAGATTCTTCTGAGAATTTTCTTTACCTAATTATTTATCCACGACCTACATTCCAGTTTCCTGCTAAGGAAGTTGATTTATATTTTACTGGATAAATTCATATATTGTTTTAAATAAAAACAGTGGAAGGACATCTAAAGCTAAATGTCTCCTGAGGAGTCTCTGCTTTTAATTTCTGGTGTGCACATGGATCTCAGGAAGGGGAGATTAAAGGGTCTTCTAATAATTTAACACTGTTGGCTCAGGACAAGATTCTGAAAGTAAGTCTGAACCAATTTTCCCTAAGGACACTATAATCACTTGAGATCTAAAGTACAAGGATGGGGAAACCACTAGAATGCTAGCTGCATTCCTGTGTCACTGCTGGGATAAACAAGTGAGGGGGGCAACAGGGAAAAATCTGCAGAGGAATGCACCTGCACTTCTCACCCCGAGATGCTCATGGGTGGACGAGCTGAGGCCAGGTAGATGGCTTGAATTAAATTTCAAGTAGTGCTTCTGGAGTCCTTGGCACCATCCCATGGGGACCACGGAGGCCTGCATGTGGAGGAGAGTCTAGTTTAGCTGCATGTCAATAGGAGCCACAGATGGAAGACTCTGGATGAGGGAAAAACAGGAGGCAGAAGGGAAATGGCACCAGGAATCATCAGGTTGGCTCCCAAAAGTAGAGGCCTGCCAGGCTTGAATTGGCTGGTGATAGGATAGGCCCTGTGGCAGTAGAGCAGTGGGACCAAGGAGGTTAATTTTGTTTTCGTTGTGAGAGTGGGGACTGAGTCCTCAGAATAGGAGCTGAGCGTGATAAAGTTTTTGGGTGGTAGAGCCATGGAGGAATGAAACCAATCTAACCAATTGTTAGGCATTTTCACAAATTAGCTCATTTAATCCCAACCACCACTTTATTTATTTATTTATTTATTTATTTATTTATTTATTTATTTATTTATTTTCTAACCACTACTTTATTTTTTAATATTTATTTTATTTTTTAAAGACTATTTCTCTCTCTCTCTCTCTCTCTCTCTCTCTCTCACACACACACACACACACACACATACACACAAGAATGCACCCAAGCAGGCAGAGCAGCAGGCAGAGCGAGAGGAAGAAAAAGATATGCAGAGAGATATGAAGCTCAATCCCAGGACCCTGGGATCATGACCTGAACCAAAGGCAGAAGCTCAACCAATTGAGCTACCTAGGTGCCTGGTAACCACCAATTTAGATAAGGAAACCTAGGATCACATGCCTGGTGTGCAGCACAGTGGGGATTTGAACCTAGTTCTCCCTGACCTCAGTGGGTATGCTCTTTCCAGCTCTAGTGTGAGAGCCAGGGCATTCCTACTTTCCCTTTTTATCTATCTCCTGCCTTACTCCATAGGCATTCTCTCATTTCCTCTGCCTATTATAATTCATGTTCCTGTCTTCTCCCTTTCTCCTTTTAGTAATCACAATTTATAACAACTATATTTATTAAACAAAATCAATTTTATTTTATTTTTTTAAAGATTTTATTTAAGCGGGGGAGAGAGAGCGAGCCTGCGCATGGGAAAGGGCAGAGGGAGGGAGAGAGAATCTCAAGCTGACTCTGCAGTGAGCAAGGAGCCTGATGCAGGGTTCAATCTCATGACCCTGAAATCATGATGTCAGCTGAAATCAAGAGTCAGACACTTAACCAACTGAGCCACCCAGGTGCCCCTAAAATCAAGTTTTAAAGTAGGCTAGTTGAAAATATATAGTCTTTTAAAACACAAGACTCCTACTCTTCTAAAATGAGGAAAAAGTTTTCTTGTACTAACTTATGCAAAGCCCATTACTCATTTTTCTCTCTCTTTATGGATCATTATATTCAAGGAAAACGGTAGGTCAATAGATATATGATCAAAATATTAGAGCTGACAGAGGGTCTGGTGGAGATTCTGAGAATGACTTTTGGACTCTGATCAGAGACTTTTGGAAATGGATGATTGATACTGTTTTTAAGAGATAGTAAAGGAAATTTCCTTACTGGCCATTATTTATTATACCCAGGAGTTTAAAAACCATTCATTCAAAATCCATCAATTAAATATACTATTCAAAGCAGCATCTAAGTCACAGTTTCTCTCTATGCACTTTTCACTCTCCGCACAAAAAAGCACTTTCCTTCTGGTTTTGCTGTTCCTAACCAGAGATCATCTTTTTTTTTTTTTCCTTCATTGAATGACAAAATATCCTCCCTAGAAGCCTAATTCAAATGTCATCTCAATTTTTAGAATCCCTTGACAAGCCATTAGCGGTCCCTCCTCTGAAACCGGTTGCATTTTGATTGCATTTCTTTTATGATGTAGTTTGTCTCCTGTTTTAGTTTTTGGGTGCCCAGTACATAGTTATCAAATGCAATTAAATTATAATAATTCCGTTTCTCCTCAAGAAATGCTTTAAAATCACCTTTGCCAAATGATATTCCTAGGTCACCTGGGTGGCTCAGCAATTGAGCATCTGCCTTTGGCTAGAGTGTGATCCTGGAGTCCTGAGATGGAGACCCTCATTGGACTTCCTGCATGGAACCTGCTTCTCCCTTTGCCTCTCTCTCTCTGTCTCTGTCTCTGTCTCTGTCTCTGTCTCTGTCTCTCTCTGTCTCTCATGATAAACAAAATCTTAAAAAAAAATAATATTCCCCTCATCCCTAGTCTCTAGCCCTACTTTATTTTCTTTATAGTAGCTATCATACTGGACATAATAGATATTTGTTCATTGCCTGTCTCCTCCATCAGAATGTATGACCTACTTTGTTTCATTTACTGCATTATCCTTTCCCCAGCACCTAGAACGGTGTCTGGTTCAGAGTAGGAGTTGAATAAATCAATGTAAGTGGAAGCAAAAGAATACTAACTGGGGTATGTAAGACACTGGATTTCATAATTCATTAGTTCTATCAGAGCTTAGCTGCAGGACACAGAGCAAGTCATTAACCCATGATGGGCCTTTCCTTATAGAATCAATAAGATTTTTAGGTCTCATGTGATTTCATTACTCTGAGAGTAGGAAAATAGAGACAATGAACAAATCGAGTTCAGGTAGATGTGTGTGTGTGTGTGGGGGGGAGAATGCTCTAGGCCAGTTACAGGAGCTACGTGGTGAAAGGCACAAAGAAAGCAAAAAGCATAAGTGAGGAGAGAAAGATGCAGAGAAAGGGCTGCCTTCAGGCGCACGAGCCTGTCAAGAATGTCATGGGAGCTGTGAAGTGGAGAGCTGGGGGCCATACAGAGATGTTGGCCTGGTTGAGAAGAGGCTCCCAGAGAAGAGGAAAGGCAACGAATAAAAGGGGGGCGGGGGTAACCTGTATGTTGCAAGCTCCACATACTTTTAAATTTTGCCTTCCTTTCCAGTAAACAACCACTCTGCTGCGACTTTGTCAGGCTCTGATTAAACATGTGGCTCACACGTGAAAGCAAATGAAATGTTCTATACAAAGAATCAGATTAAAAAAAAAAATCACATTAGTTCTCCATTTAATTTGACAAGACTTCTTTAACTCCTCAAAGCAGGCTAGATTCTAATCTCTTATCCTGACATCTCCACAGCACTGCTCTTCTCATCTGAGAGTATGTTATCTCGTCTAGTGTTATCTAGTCTAGTGTTGCAAGCTTCTCCTATGGCCTGGTCGCCCCTGCCCTGGGGCCTCTCCTCCCCCACACCAGGGAGCCTAAGAAGGGCGCTATTTTTCTTTTCCTGTACCAGCCTGGTACAGTATCCCGGAGTCAGTCTCTGTCTCTCACTCTCCTATACTTACGCATATTTCTTTCTTTCTTTCTTTTTTTTTTTTAAAATATTTTATTTATGAGAGAGAGAGAGAGAGAGAGGCAGAGACACAGGCAGAGGGGGAAGCAGGCCCCATGCAGGGAGCCCGATGTGGGACTCGATCCTGGGACTCCGGGATCACGCCCTGGGCCGCAGGTGGTGCTAAACCGCCGCGCCCCCGGCTGCCCCCTTATTCATACTTACTACAGACCATAGCTCACAGTTAAGTTTCATTAAAGGTCTAGGCTTGGTCTGTAAAATGGGAACTGACCCAGGCAGGGGTTTTGAAATTTCCCACACAGGCTGCCAAAGCGCTGCATGCATTTCAGAGAGGCCCGTCGAAGAAGTGACCACGGACCCTTTTTGTTTGCTTAAAAACACACTCGGGAAATGGTCCTCAAAGCTTCACCCGTTTTCTCTCCCGAGGTCATTGCCGCCCTGTCCTTGGGCGCAGGGACCGTCTCGCCTTGCAAGAAGTGAGCCGGCGCGGGCAGCGACGCAGCAGCCGAGGCCGCCGCTCCCGCGGCCACGGAGGGGGGAGGAGCCCCAGGGGCCCGCGGCCCGGAGTCCCGCCGCAGTCCCCACGCCCCTCCCGCGGCCCTCGGGCGGCAGCGCCCCCTCCCGCTTCCAGGCGGCGGCCGCACCCCGGCTGCGCGGCCCAGGACCGGCGGCGCCCCGCGCAGGCGCACTGAGGCCGGGGCGGGGGCGGGCCGGGCTCGCGGGGCCGGCCGCGGGGTGCGAGGGAGGGGAGGGGCGCGGCGGGCGGGCGGCGTTTCCGCTGCTCCCAGGGCGCTCCCAGCCGCTGCCCGGAGCCTCTTCTGCTCGCGTCCCCGGCCCGGCCCGGCTCCCTGCGAGGCTCGGCGCGCTTAGGTCCCGGTGGCACCCGCGGGTGAGTGCTCGCCCAGCGGGGCTGGGGCTGCCTCGGGGGAGGGGCTGCGGGCAGGACCGGCCTGGGGCTCGCTAAACCCGCCGTGTCTGTCTGTCTGTCTTGCAGTTTGGCATCCCCCGGCCTGGACCCGAGCAGTCGCCATGGCACAGGTACGGCCGTGCGCCCCGGCGCCGCGCGCGTTCGCCCGCGTGGTGAGCGGACTCCGGAGCCGTAGGGCTCGTCCGAGCCCCGGGAGTGCGGGCCGGCGGGAGGTGCCTCCGGGAACCGGCCCCAGCTGCTCCCCCGCCGCCCCCCGCCCCCCGCCCCGCTGCCGCGCCCCCGGCTCCTCCCGCGTCGTGCCCGCCGGAACCTGCCCGCGAGCGGCCCGTGGGGCGCGGCCGCGGGTGACGTGGCGGGCTCTGGGCGCCCCCTCGCCGCGAGGGACTGTCGGGCCCGCGCTGGTCCCGAGACGCCGCGGAACCGAGCCGGGCGGGGAGCGCTCCTGGCGCTCGGGCGGCGAGAGCCGCTTTGTTCCCCGCCTTTCTCGGGTTGCCTGCCTGCCTGCCTGCCTGCCTGCCTGCCTTCCCTTTCCCTCCTCTCCCTCCCCTCCTCTCCCTCCTCTCCCTCCCCTCCTCTCCCTCCCCTCCTTTCCCTCCTCTCCCCTCCTTTCCCTCCTCTCCCCTCCTTTCCCTCCTCTCCCCTCCTTTCCCTCCTCTCCCCTCCTTCCCCTCCCCTCCTTTCCCTCCCCTCCCCTCCTTCCTCTCCTCTCCCCTCCTTTCCCTCCTCTCCCCTCCTTTCCCTCCTCTCCCCTCCTTCCCCTCCCCTCCTTTCCCTCCCCTCCCCTCCTTCCTCTCCTCTCCCCTCCTTTCCCCCCTCTCCCCTCCTTTCCCTCCTCTCCCCTCCTTTCCCTCCTCTCCCCTCCTTCCCCTCCCCTCCTTTCCCTCCCCTCCCCTCCTTCCTCTCCTCTCCCCTCCTTTCCCTCCTCTCCCCTCCTTTCCCTCCTCTCCCCTCCTTCCCCTCCCCTCCTTTCCCTCCTCTCCCCTCCCCTCTTTTCCCTCCTCTCCCCTCCCCTCCCCTCCCCTCTTTTCCCTCCTCTCCCCTCCCCTCCTTTCCCTCCTCTCCCCTCCTTTCCCTCCTCTCCCTCCTCTCCCCTCCCCTCCCCTCTTTTCCCTCTTCTCCCCTCCCCTGCCCTCCTTTCCCTCTTCTCCCCTCCTTCCTCTCCTCTCCCCTCCTTCCCCTCCTCTCCCCTCCTTCCCCTCCCCTCCATTTCCTCCTCTCCCCTCCTTTCCCTTCTCTCCCCTCCCTTCTCTCCCCTCCTTTTCTTCCTCCTCTCCCCTCTTCCCCTCCCCTCCTTTCCCTCCTCTCCCCTCCCCTCTTTTCCCTCCT
Source organism: Vulpes lagopus (assembly GCF_018345385.1). Classification (NCBI taxonomy): domain Eukaryota; kingdom Metazoa; phylum Chordata; class Mammalia; order Carnivora; family Canidae; genus Vulpes; species Vulpes lagopus. Next base: position 115,921,936 of record NC_054829.1, on the reverse strand, counting down.
CTCCCCTCCCTCCCCTCCCCTCTTTTCCCTCCTCTCCCCTCCCCTCCTTTCTCTCCTCTCCCCTCCTTTCCCTCCTCTCCCTCCTCTCCCCTCCCCTCTTTTCCCTCTTCTCCCCTCCCCTGCCCTCCTTTCCCTCTTCTCCCCTCCTTCCTCTCCTCTCCCCTCCTTCCCCTCCTCTCCCCTCCTTCCCCTCCCCTCCATTTCCTCCTCTCCCCTCCTTTCCCTTCTCTCCCCTCCCTGCTCTCCCCTCCTTTTCTTCCTCCTCTCCCCTCTTCCCCTCCCCTCCATTTCCTCCTCTCCCCTCCTTTCCCTCCTTTCCCTCCTCTCCCCTCCCCTCCTTTTCCTCCTCTCCCCTCCTTTCCCTCCTTCCCCTCCTCTCCCCTCCTTTCCTACCATTTCCTGTGTTATTTTAATACCCAGGGTGGGCAATGGCTTTTTCCAGTAGAGCTCTGGTGAGCTTTTTCCAGTTGCTCAACCCAGTTTTACAGAAGGGAACTGTTCCTTGTAGGCACTGCTTCGCGCCCCCCCCCCCCCCCCAGCAAAGCAAAAGATTACACAGAAGAGCTGTTTTTTCTTAACCAACTCGTGGAACGAGTTCTAAATTGAATTTGCCTTGGGAATGTTTCAGAATTTGATTACCTAATATTGGCCTTCTTTGCTCTTCTTAATATTTATCGAAAATACGGGAAAGAAAAAAATCATTCATACAGCAGTCTTTTATTTTATTTTTTTTTAAAGACTTTATTCATGAGAGACACAGAGAGAGAGAGAGAGAGAGAGAGAGAGAGGGAGAAGCAGGCTCCATGCAGAGAGAGAGAGAGAGAGAGAGAGAGAGGGAGAAGCAGGCTCCATGCAGGGAGCCTGACACAGGACTTGATCCGGGACTCCAGGATCACGCCCTGGGTCGAAGGCAGAGCTAAACCGCTGAGCCACCCAGGGATCCATACAGAATTCTTTTTAAAAGTGACTGTGTTGGGGGGATCCCTGGGTGGCTCAGTGATTTGGTGCCTGCCTTTGGCCCAGGGTGTGACCCTGGAGTCCCGGGATCAAGTCCCTGCATGGAGCCTGCTTCTCCATCTGCCTGTGTCTCTGCCTTTCTCTCTCTCTCTATATCTATCATGAATAAATAAATAAAATCTTAAAAAAGAAAAAAGACTGTTGTACAGTCTTTTGTGAATAGAATATCAGTGCTAACAACTCCACTGCAAAACCAATTTTACAGATCTCAGCAATCAAACTGGCTTTTCAGACAGAGTCCAGATAATTTTTCTAAAACCAGTATCTTAACTGCTCAGACAATGCTCTCTTTATACTCTTCATTTATTAAAACAACAACAAAAAAGATCCAAACAAAACTGACATCAAAATTGAGTAAGGCTTCAAGGTCCTTTCCAAGAGAAAATGGGAGGTTTATGGTGACTTGGTAACTTTATTAAATTTGTGCAGTGCTTTCATTGTTAGTTACTTCCTCATTTTCACTTAAGAAGCCAATTCTCATATTACTTCAAATGGAAACTTTGGTTTAGGTTCTTCTCATGTAAAGGATCTTTTTATGTGGAATTAACTTTCCTTCACTAAGAGTTGTTTTTTCTTATCCTGATATGCTGTTTGGTGATGTACATGATGATTGAACAAACATCAAAGAATCATTCCCTTTATCCTTGCTCATTTGGCTGTTTCTTGAATCTCTTTTGTAAGTTGACCCAGTGATGTCTGAAGTTTCTCAATCAATTCCTTTTAATTATGTGGACTCCAAATAGCACAAACAGGTTTTTCAAATTGTGAACTTAGTAATTTCAAATAATGAAAAGTTTAAAGGCTGCTATATATAGAAAATCTGGGAGAATGGTGGTTTGCATTATAAAATTAGGTGTCTGTTCTCTATCACAGTATAATTCCAGGACTGTTTTCTACCAAAACCAGTTTTTAGTCGTCATAAAAGTTGCACATAATGTTAAGAAAGCTACAGTGTTGAATTTTGTAATAACTTTGTTATTTGTTCTCCTTGGAAATCATGAAAGTAAAACATTTTGTTAAAATGTTTAATATTCAGATAGAGTTTTGTTGTTTTTATACTTATACATTTAATGGTATGCAGGATGCCCACATTAAAGACTTGCACTTCTGCTGTCAAAAAATTCCCTTGGACCCCAGCGTAATTGTAGGAAAGCTGAAGTAGTTTCAGTGTTAGATTTCAAATGGTTTCTATGGTAGCACGTTTTGTTGACCTGTGGTTATGGGAACCAGGGATGCCTGAGACTTAGAGGTGCACATTTCATCAGTTTAAAACATATCATTAAATATTATCTCTTATTTACTGAAGGATTAAAATGTAGACTCCCACAGCAGTAATTCTTCATGTTTATAAAGTGTACCTTCCATACCAGTGTTTTGTCTTTTTATTTGACCTAGGGATCGCCCTGCCAATCTGCAGAGATCCAGGAATCAATTATATATGTAGCTCATGGCCATGGCTGTCTTGTTAAGAATTTTACGAGAAAGCATTGACTGATTGATCTTTGATAGATAATTGAAGTTTCTGTTTTTATATAAAAAATATTAGGGATGCTTTGTACTCTTGTGTATATTTATATTGATGTTTTTTTGTTTATTTGTTATATAAATTATAAATTTTTATCTTATAATTAATAAATTCATATCAATGCAAATTTTTAAAATTTTACCTTAATAATATCAGTATAGGGAGACAAAGCCATGACAGATATTGTGAACTGCATAAAAAAGTGCTTTATATTATCATACTGGGTAAATACTTTCAGAGCTGGAGGTATTTGTGAAATAACCACCACTTGGGCTCCGCCCTTCTCTTTCTGGTCCTAACCCTCATCCACTAGCATTGAAACATGGGGGTCTACCAGTTAACTATTACCATGGAGAGAAGTAGTCTAACACGAGGCTTCTCAGTCTTTCTCAAAGAGAACACACAGGTTAACTGTATCTTCTCCATGACACACAAGAAAAATATGGATTACAAATGTACTTACATATAAATGATTCCTGGATAATATTTTTTTTATAGCTTTAAAATCCTTCACTTGAATGATTTTGTATTTATCTGATTTGGAACCTGTTATTTTAGAATAAATTTTGCTAAATGAATGATAAATTATATTATTGGATCACTGACATTTTCTACTGTGCTAAATTTGAGTTCAAGCTAGTTCAAGATCTTTAATAAGGAATGGCCAAAGAGCCTTTAATTGCCTGAATTATCTATATATAGTAAAATATTTTTTAACCTTTTTAAATTTAAATTCAGTTTGCCAACATATAGTATAACACCCAGTGCTCATCTCATGTGCCCTCCTTAATGCCCTTCACCCATTCCCCATCCCCCTACCCACCTCCCCTTCTGCAGCCCTTTGTTTCCCAGAGTTTGGAGTCTCTTATGGTTTGTCTTCCTCTCTAATTTTTCCCTGCTCAGTTTCCCCCCTTCCCTATGGTCTCTTTCACTACTTCTTATATTCCATATATGAGTGAAACCATATGATAATTGTCTTTCTCTGGTTGACTTATTTCACTCAGCATGATACCCTCCAGTACCATCCATGTCATTGTAAATGGTAGTATTCATCCTTTCTGGTGGCTGAGTAAATTCCATTGTATACATATACCACATTTCTTTGTAGTAAAATATAGATTAGGATTACCTGTTTACCCATGACCTATGGGTCTTTGGGTTACTGTCTCTCAGTTCCTGATACCTCTGACTCCTGTTTACATTTTGGATGCTGAGAAAAATCTAGATCCCAAATTGCTTGGCTGCTTTACAAGTCACTGGGCAGTTCATTAGCATTCAGTAAACCTTAATTGCCTTATCTAGATCTAGTCCCCCTGGACACAGGTGGCAAGCTAGTGAGTTGGGCAATCTGTGTTTTGTTTTGTTTTGTTTTAGTGACTTAGAAATTTAAAGTGATAGGAATATAATATTTTTACATCCTAGATCGATTTCTGAAATAAATTTTATTCATATAACCTGTATATTATCTAAAACTGTTGATCTTTACAAAAACTAGTGTTCCTAAGATCTTTGCTTTAAGTGTTTTTTGGACCCACCCAGCCTTTCAGTGGTTTGTATAGTTTTAGTAGTTTATATAGTATGTTTAGTAGTTTATATAATATGTAAGCCTATATGCAATTGATTTACTAGAATGAATATATATTCTAGTTGGTATAATTTCTTTGGACACTTGTTCTAACTATTCTCTTTGCTTCCCATTCATGCATGCATTCATGAATGTATGAAGTTTTTGAGTTCCCACTACGTACCAGGTATTGTTAGACGTGGGAAATAAAAAAGGAAATGGACAAAAATTTATTGGTATAACAGATGCATTGCTAAGTCTGTTTATGCATTATTTAGTGCTCATAATACAGTTTCGGAAGGAAGTATTACTATTTCAATTTCACAGAAGGGAAAATTGAGGTTACTTACAGGCAGCCATAGGATGGGACAGGGAGGAAAGACATTATTTGTAGAGACAACACCAGCAAAGATGAATGCTCAGAAATATGAAGGAGTTTGGCTTGGCCAGGAGTATGGTATTGCTGGAGTGAAGCTACCATCAGGTGGGTAGATGGAGCCCTGTCTTGGAAAGGGATGCTGGAAGGAGCTAGAGAATATGAACCATTTTGTAGGTGAGGAGAGCTATCAAGGAGTTGTGAGTTGGGGTGTGCCATGGTTAGCTTTGTATTTAACAAAGATCACCCTGGTGCCAGTGTGACGTTGCATTTCTGAGGGCCGCAGAGACTGCATGGTGGTGCAGGGGGGTGGGAGGGAAAGAGAGAGAAGCTGGATATTGGAAGACTACTTACGACTCTGCTGCTATGATCACAGGGAAATCTTAAAGACAAGCTAAGCAGTGGTTGGAACTTTATTTTATTTTTTTATTTTTTTTATTTTTATTTTTTTATTTTTATTTTTTTATTTTTTTTATTTTTTTTATTTTATTTTTTTAATAATAAATTTATTTTTTATTGGTGTTCAATTTGCCAACATACAGAATAACACCCAGTGCTCATCCCGTTGAGTGCCCCCCTCAGTGCCTGTCACCCATTCACCCCCACCCCCCGCCCTCTTCCCCTTCCACCACCCCTAGTTCGTTTCCCAGAGTTAGGAGTCTTCATGTTCTGTCTCCCTTTCTGATATTTCCTACCCATTTCTTCTCCCTTCCCTTCTATTCCCTTTCACTATCATTTATATTCCCCAAATGAATGAGACCATATAATGTTTGTCCTTCTTCGATTGACTTACTTCACTCAGCATAATACCCTCCAGTTCCACCCACGTTGAAGCAAATGGTGGATATTTGTCGTTTCTAATGGCTGAGTAATATTCCATTGTATACATAAGCCACATCTTCTTTATCCTTTCATCTTTCCATGGACACTGAGGTTGGAACTTTAGATAGGAGGGGACTGAGAGAGTAGGCAATAGGATGCATGAGTGGGGTCATAGTTGATGGTGAAGGATCTGGTCAGAGTCAAGAAGAGTGGCTTGCTTAATTGCATGGTTCATTTGTGTTTTTACGAAAAGAATACAGGTTTGAGGTGGGGGACAAGACAGTAGATTTGTTAAATTTGAGTTCTTATAAAACATTTAGAAGGCGCTGCCTATATGATATTTAAATACTCTGTCACCTTTGTAGTTCATTTATTTATGTTTTATTTCTCTTCCTACAACTAAGATGATTTGAGGCTAACATTTCCTACCTTTGTGTAGGACCAGACATATTTATTAGATTTCTGCCCCTTGTTTAGATATAAAAGGAGATAAAAATTGTGAATCCATGTACTCTTCTCTAAAATGAGAAATCTGTAAGCTTGTTTTCTGAAACATTGGTGAATGAATTGGTTAGTGATACAGCTTTTCAAGTACTGTTCATAGAATGCTCAGTTGAACAATTAGGTAAAACAGACCCCCCCGCCCCGCGCCAAATGTGTACTCATTGGAGGCTAATGCATTTGCCTACTTTAATTCAAGGGATCACCATTATTCATGGACAGTTTAACTTTCTATTTGTTGGTATTTGCCAACGGAAGGCATTTTTATACTGGCAGGGAGTCATAGTCATGGGAGCATTAAAGAACAACAAAAATCTAAATCATATTGGTAAAATCTTTGTTTCATTATCAAAACTTCTTTTCTACCTCTGTGCATATAACTTAAATTATTTACAGTGACGCTTTTCCCCCTTACGCTTGATTTTAAGAAATGGATCAAAGGCAATGTTTCAAAGCCAGTATGAATTTAAGACTTTGGACTTGACTTTCACTGTTTTTGATGGAATTGGAGCAAAGGTATGAATTAAGGGCTTGAGATCTTATTTCTCACCCCCTGGTGTTTTTGTTTGTCTTCTTGGAGGTTCTAGTTTTTTTTTTTCTTTTTTTTTTAAACTTTTTTAAAAAATTATTTATTTGACAGAGAGAGAGGGAACAGAAGGGAGGAGCAGGAGAGGGAGAAGCAGGCTCCCCAGGGAGCAGGGAACTTGACCCCAGGACGCTGGAATCATGACCTGAGCTGAAGGCAGATGCTTAACTGAGCTACCCAAGCGCCCCTAGTTTTTGTTTTTTTTTTCCCCTGTTATTTATTTTACCTTGCAACTTAGATAATAATCATGTCATGCTGATTTTCCCCTCTTTTTATTTTCCTTGGTACAGTGATTTTTAATTTTTTTCTTTGCTCATCAGTAGGACCCATTATTATAGGAAATGTTAATGGGCCTGTACTGTGTACATCAGATAGGACCTGAACTCCTGTGACTGGGGAATGAGAGCTCATTTGTCATTCCACTTCCCCTTTCCCCACTTTTCTTGGTGTTCTCTCCAGAGGCTTTTTGTGACACCGGAGCCTCAGAAGAACCGTACTTAAAAATCACTGGGTGACTGCTTAGCAGTTGCTCAGCGGTACTGGTTTGCTTCATGGTTTCTGTCTTCCTAGTTAGTATTATGTGGAATATTGCATAGATGTTTAAGTATTGGTTTTAGATTTAAAGAGGGTTTAGTTCTCTTCTCTGCCTTCAGGAAAGCTTCAGTTTAAAATGTTCCAGACAGGGGTGCCTGAGCGGCTCAGTGATTGAGCATCTGCCTTCAGCTCAGGGTGTGATCCCGGGGTCCTGGCATCAAGTCCTGAATTGGGCTCCCAGCAGGGAACTTGCTCCTAACTCTGCCTATGTCTCTGTGTCTCTCATGAATAAATAAAATCTTAAAAAAATAAAATGTTCTAGACAAGTGAAAGTTTTCTCATCTTTAAATTTTTTTTTTCATCTTTAAATTCTAAGTTGTTTCTGTATTTTTTTTCCTGTTTCTTTAAATTCTGTCTATGAAAGCAACCCTTCCTTTGTTTTTTTGGTTTAATTTTATTCATTTTATTTTGGCATACCTAGTCTTTGAAGGGAAAGAACTTTCTTATTTAGAATAAACGGACAAAAAAAGCCAACAAAATTATAGAGCTAGCAGAGTGGATAATTTTGAAGGTGAGAGTTAAAAAAGCAAATTCTATGTTTTGGCCATGTATTGTCTGAGAATAATATTTGTCTGGGATAATAATCCCCTTGATCAGGCCTTGGTGGCAGGGAATGAAGGTGATTAAGGATGGACCAGGATTGGGTGAAGGAACAGTATCTGCTTACGGTTGGAATTAACCCTGGTAAGGTATAAATGTTTAACTTGAGGCTAGTGGATACTATGGGACAACGGAAAAGCCCTCTTGTGTGAGTCATGGAAAGTCACATTGGCCTACTGCAGACAATTTTGTGTGGGCAGGAATGGGGTTTGGACAGGATGTCCAAACAAGGTTTCTGCCCATGTGACTCACATCTGTGATTCACATCTGGTCTCTTACTACCACTACGTGGCTTTGGCTCGCTTTGACAGTGACTTGGATCGTGTGGAATGTAGCATGTGCTTCCCAATTTCTAGAAAGCTCTCAACAATACAACCAGCAGTTATTTCCTCTTCATAGTTAGTAGCCGAGATTCTGAGGATACTCCTCTTCCTTCCCTCTTCCACCTCATTTCCTTCAATCTCATAGGTCAGATCTCTTTTTAAGGCAAATCTCTCTTGTCTCCTCTGTTCTTAACCTCTCTATCTGCTAGCAACTCCATAGACTTATAAACTGGATAAAGTATTTTGTTAGAGTGAGTTTTTAAAAGCATTTTTTTTAACCCATCATTTGTAAAATCCGAGTTCATGGAGGTGCTCTGCCTGACAATTCACTTTTTGGTGTTCTCCAATCAGGCTTTTACCGCTATCATAGACCTTGTCCTTACCAGATCCAGCCCACGCTCTTCACTCTCACCTACTGTTTGACTTCTCTGTGATATTGGACATTGCCTTTTCTTCCTTTCTTCCTGGAACATTTTTCTCCTTTGGGTTCTCCATGCCATCACCCTGTTTGGAGATTTTCTTTTTGCCTTTGGGAGCATCATGTCTATGCAGCATCATGATTAATAGCCTGCAGTCCCCTGGCCTGTATTCAAGTACCAGCTCTGCTACTTTGCTTGAGGTTCCCTTGGATGATTTTCCAAACCTTTCTAAGTCAGTATGTTTCTTCATCTGTAAGATGAGATGATCCATGTGAAGCTCTGAACATCATGCTTGGCTCATTGCCACATGGAGCAAATATTAGCTGCCCAGTGCAGGGGCTTGAACTCATGACCCTGAGAAGGGGACCTGAGCTGAGATCAAGAGTCAGATGCTTAACTGACTGAGCCACCCAGGCAGCCCTTAGCTGCCATTCTGATTGGAGGTGACCTTCCCTTTTCTGCTGGCTCTCCTTGCCACCCCACCCTTTTGCGATAGCCTCCTCACACAGCTCCAGTTACCACCTATGTGCTATGGTAACTGACACAGCCTGCTTCTCTTCCAGTATGCCTACTGGGGAGAAATGTAAAACCAGTCGTCCTATTCCCCATCCAAAAAAGGGATCATCCTAATTGGTTCCCTTCTGCTTTGGTTCCATTCCTGTCTTTTTTCTTTCCATTTTCACTGCTACTAGCTTTGATCAGGTCCTATCTTCTTCTGTGTTAGTTGTCTTTAAAACAGTCTAACTGTCTCCACTCTTGCATAGTCCATTCCATCATCTCCACTGCTGCCCTGGTAATATTACTGTGCAGAGCTGACACTGTTCTTCCCTACTGAAACATCTCTACTGACTTCCCCTTGTCTACAGGATAAAGTTGGCACTTCTTAGCATGGCTTTCCAGCTTCCCCTCACCTCCCACCATGACTTTCCCCTCATTTGTTTTTCTGTGCCTACTTACTACTTGTTTCATTCTGTTCAGACTCTTAACCCTTTGTTGAAAGCAAGATTTTTTCATCCTTTCATGTTTTTATGCATGCTGGGTTATACCTTCCTGTATTTCTCTATTTTCCTGAACTTGCCTTGGAAAATCACAGGCAACTTTCAAGAGATTTTTTTGGGGAAGTTTTCCTGGTATCTTTTCTTTCCACTCTCCCCAGCTTAGTACCTCCTTTATGTGTTTATGTACCCTGATGAAGCCTGTGTGTGTATATACTCTACTGTACTAGATTATTTACATGTTTGTCATGTTCTTTTGACTTTAGAGAGTATCATTTTTTCCTAGTTATTAGTACAATACTTGGCATGTGGAAAGCAATAAAAAAATGGTTATTGAGTAAATGAACAGACAGGGGAACTAAGTTACCGGTCAATCCTAAATTCACACATTGAAAGCATATGTGGTATTTATTCATTTTTTATGATGATACATTGATGGTGTCTTCATAGTCAATTTAAAGTGGTCCCACTAAACGGAGGAAAACTACAGTGTGATCTGAGAGATATGACTTTCCTATTCCTTGCCAATTTTGGAATACTGTTTTCTCAAATCTTATCAATTTCTCTCTTAATCTAGATTCATAGATATGAATCAACTTATGTTGAACCATATGAAACTGCCAGAAATTTTTTCCTTGTAGGTGGTTGTGCTTCTATGCATTCATAATAAAGCACACATGATTATAAACCCGACAGGCATTCTCAACCTTCCCTCCCTTATAGCTGTTTTTTTTTTCAGTTTTATTTTTTTATTTTTTAAAAGATTTATTTATTTTAGTGAGAGAGAGAGTGTGTGCACATGCAAGAGAGCAAGGAGAGGGGCAGACTGAGAGGGAGAGAGAGTCTCAAGCAGACTCCTTGCTGAGTGTGGAGCCAAGGTAGGGCTCCATCTCATGACCCCAAGATCACAGTCTGACCCAAAACCAAGAGTTGGACACTCAACCAACTGAGTCACCGAGGTGCCACTCTTCAGTATTACATAGAACCTTAACAGGAGTTTTGAAGGACTTTAAAAGTATTTATAAGTAAAAGTGAATGCTGAGATCCTCCTTTTATCATAAGATAAAAGTTTAGGACTCAGTATTGATAAAGCCTTCTAATTCTAAAGAACTAATGATATTACAGATTTTGAGGAGGAAACTTTAAAATATTTTGATGATTAAAAGCATTACACATGATAAAATCAGTATAACAAGAAACCTTATGAAGAATGTCTTCCAATATACTTTCAATATAAAATTCTAAACTCAAAGATTTAGCATATGAATTATCAAATATCTTTTCAGGCTCTACCAGGTTATCTTAAAATTCCTAAGTCAATATAAGGAAACAGGAGTAAATGACAAGTTATGTAGTAAGAGTATTGCTTTGAGTTGAATGCCTAGGGTAGGAGTTTTAATGAAGTTTTAGTGAAGTTTTAATGAAGGTTCAGCATGTTCCTCGATCGAAGTGGCAAGAGACTTAAATGGAAGGAATCCTATAAGGAAGTGCCTTTTGTGGATCAGGGGTGTCATTGGGGCTTAGACACTGGGGGTGATGCCCAAGAGAAGAGGGCCTTGGGAGCCAGACTTACCTTTAATGGTATTAGAGGTGGGCCAGTTTGCTAATCCAAACTGTAAGTTGTCCTCTTCCCATTTAATTTTTATTTTATTTAAAGATTTTATTTATTCATGAGACACACACACACACACACACACACACACACACACACACAGAGTGTAGGCAGAGGGAGAACCAGGCTCCATGCAGGGAGCCCAACGTGGGACCCAATCCCGAGACTCCAGGATCACGCCCTGGTCCAAAGGCAGGCGCTAAACCGCTGAGCCACCCAGGGATCCCCTCCTCTTCCCATTTTAAATGGGGTTATCAAATGGTAAATTTATTTAAAGACTGAACATGATATAGAGCAATGGGTTGCTTTGTTATTATTTGCTTTGTCGTATTAGTCATGCCATGAACTAATCACTGTGTTTCCTGTCTCAGGTTCTTAAAGGCACCGTGACTCCCTTCCCTGGATTTGATGAGCGGGCTGATGCAGAAGTTCTTCGGAAGGCCATGAAAGGCCTGGGTAAATTCAACCTTTCTTTTGTTCTAAAAAAAAAAAAAAAAAAAAAAAAAAGACATTTGTTTTTCCAAACAAAAAGTGACTAATTTACGGTAAGATCAATTTTAGAATATTTTTAGTTGAAATGTATAGAAAGAGAGAAGATACATGAAGGTCACAAAATAATATGACTCATCATCCCTAATATTCAGCCTCTGAACTGAATATGAAGTTAAATTTGGCCTCTTTGTTTTTTGGCTTTTCAGCTTTACTTGGAAGGTAGCTGACCAAGTGGATCAGCAGACATTCCTAAGAATGATCAGCTGTCTAGTTCTGCAGTCTCTTACATTCAACTATCTTCTCTTTCCCCAGTCTCCTGTCTAGCCATGTATAAACCTCTCATCTTGGGGATTTCTACACAGAACTGATCCTCTGTCCTCAGGCTCCTTCTACACTTGTGTCCATGTGTGGGGATCCACTTTCTTCAAATTTGGCTCTAACCCCATCAACTCTCCATTTGAACATCTTGTGAGATTTCCTGTTGTAGCAGGATTAGGATTAGCTTTCTGGCCATGCAAGGTCTTCATTAGTAACCCAGCCCACTTTGTTGGACTCAGCTCACATTACCGCTCCTTGTGTTCTCTGACCCAGCCGTTCTGGGTTATTTGCTATTCACGAAACCCTGTATTTTCCTACTGCTGAGCTTTTCCCTCATTTTTCTTTTTTAAAGGATTTTATTTATTTATTCATGAGAGACAGAGAGAGAGAGAGAGAGAGAGGGGCGGGGGCAGAGACATAGGCAGAGGGAGAAGCAGGCCCCATGCAGGGAGCCCAATGTAGGACTCCATCTGGGACCCTGGGATCACGCCCTGAGCCAAAGGCAGACGCTCTACTGCTGAGCCACCCAGGCGTCCCGCTTTTCCCTCATTTTAAAAGCCTGTCGTCTTTCTTTATATCATTGCCTGATAAAACCCTTCCATCCTTCATGACTCTTTTGGGTGTCACCTTCTCCATGAAGCTTTTCCCAAAACTCTTTCCACCTATCAGCAAGAGAACCTCTTTTGAAACCCAATTCAACACCTGGACCTCTCCTAAGGCACTTGTAACATTCTGCCTTAGCTCAAGGTTGTCTGTGTGTTTTTGTATTTTTTTACCCTAAATTGTAACTTGAAACCAGGGTCTATATCTTTCTCCTCTCTTAATCTCCTATAACACTTAATACATGCCCTGTGAATATCCATTGTTTAAGGAACTATTTGTTGCAAGAAAAACTAGGTGCACTAAGTTTCTAAAAAGTTAGGAGTATTTTTCTTCCTACTTCACAAAATACATCAGGAAGGGGGAGGGTATTTTATATTGAAACTATAACATGTTATGTATTGTACATTTTGTAGTTTAATAAATTATTTAATGAAATCTATTTTATGAAGTAAGGAATCAAAGTGACTAGCGAGCTGGTCCCAAAGGTTTTTGAGACAGTGGGCATGTGGGAGCCAAGATTTAATTCTTTGAACATAAATTGCAGGCACTGATGAGGAGAGCATCTTGACTCTGTTGACATCCCGCAGTAATGCTCAGCGCCAGGAAATCGCCGCGGCTTTTAAAACTCTATTTGGCAGGGTAAGACTGCGCCTCATCTTGAGTTAGAACGTGAGAGCCCCTCTATGGCTTAAGACTAGTTTGAACTCTATGAATATTCTTTTGTAAACATTATTCCATTATTTTGACTTTACTATTCCTTTTCTCTTTGCAAGTTTCTTGATTATCAGCTGTTGGGTTTACAGTGCTCACCCAACTTATCTCCATAATTATTTTTTCCTTGCTTGATGCTACAGAAGTGCCAAAAGATCCCATGGTGATAGCTGCCTCTCTTCTTCCCTGCTTCCCACTCAGGATTGTTTGATTAGCAATTTTCTAAATGTGCACCTCTATGATAGTCTGTTTTGTTGTGACGGAGTCACAGTCTTGGTTCCTTGTGGATTGGTATTTTAATAAATGAGTTGTTAATTCATTGATTTAAATGCTTTTATTTGATTAACAGCTCAAAGTGAAAACTAAATTTGTTACTTAAATGAATTATTGCATATATGAAAAGCTTAAACATAGTTTTGTTATCCTGAAATTTCTGTTCATCATTTAAATAAGGAACATATGCAAAGCAAACAAATAAAAAGAGTATTCTAAATATAATTTCTGGTTTCCTATGTGCTGAAACTGAGATGAATAGGAAATACTGCTTTTCTTTTCATAATTATATACACAATTTCTCCATAGTAGCAGCTGTTTCTCAGTAGTGAGGAGCATAATTATAAACATAATTCATTATATATTAGAATATTAATAGATATTAAGAGAAAAAATTCTCTTTAGGTATGATAGGCCAGATTTTGTTATTGGTAAAAATGCATTTATGATCTATTTTGGGAAAATTGTTTTTAAAGGTACACATGTTTCTCAGAACAGTATTTATAAACTATCTTTAAGCTATTTTTATTCATTTTTTAACTGTTAAGTTCAGAAAAACATCTCTTAAAAACAAATACTTTGACACATAAGTGGCTTTCACTTGGCTTAAGCTATAAGTCAGATGTCAAAAGTACATTATTCAGAACTGTGAGGTTTTGTTTAACTCACATGCCCTTTTTCTACTTAGAGATAGCAACATAAATAATTCATTAGAGCAAAGGGCTATGCTTTATATTTAAGAAGAATCTCCTTAACATTTTTGCCTGGTTAACAAATTTGTATTTTCTGTGACTTAGGACCTTCTGGATGACCTGAAATCAGAACTGACTGGAAAATTTGAAAAATTAATTGTGGCTCTGATGAAACCCTCTAGGCTTTATGATGCCTATGAACTGAAGCATGCTCTTAAGGTAAAAGAATTAGTAAAAGGAACATACCTATCATGAATAATATTATAATATTATTTTGTGTTGGTAATTACACTTATAGTTAACTTATAGTTAACTCAATAATAGTGGCTATTTAAAATTTTAATATTTTTTGTAGCTTTCCATATTTTCTTTTCTTTTCTTTTTTTCCATACTTTATTTTCATGTCTGTTTTCTAATTTTCAGCTGTGTTTAAAAAATGTTACAGGTAAAGGGGAAAGGAAAAAAAATAAGTGGGAAATATCAGAAAGGGAGACAGAACATGGAAGACTTCTAACTCTGGGAAACAAACCAGGGGTGGTGGAAGGGGAGGAGGGCCGGGGGTGGGGGTGACTGGGTGGCGGGCACTGAGGTGGGCACTTGACGGGATGAGCACTGAGTGTTATTCTGTATGTTGGCAAATTGTACACCAATAAAAATAAATTTATTACTAAAAAAAATGTTACAGGTTAAGTATTTTCTCTTTAAAAATAGAAAGTTGCCTGGGATGCCTGGGTGGCTCACTTATTGAGCATCTGCCTTTGGCTCAGGTCGTGATCCTGGGTCCCAGGATTGAGTACCACATAGGGTTCCCCATAGGGAGCCTGATTCTCCCTCTGCCTGTGTCTCCGCCTCTCTCTTTCTGTCTCTCATGAAAAAATAAAATCTTAAAAATTAAGAAATAAATAAAGTAGAAAGCTGCCTGATTATGAAACAATAATACTGTTAATCATTTTAAGTTAAAAAAATGATACAGAAAGAATTTTCAGATAGGAGAGATTTTCTAATACCCTTTCCTTCTTTCCTATACTTCTAAATACTAAAATAATATATGTAATATTAAAATAGTAGCTGATAATCTGGTTATAATTTCATTGTAGCAAATGACTAAATGTATATTCCCTTTACTGATGTTTGGAATATTACATATATATGACTACATTGAAACATTTGTTTAGACTTATGGGACAGGAAGTAGTACAATCAGTGGTAGATTTTGAAAATGAAGTGAGATTTAACAACAAGGAGATAGTATAGCACAGGGATTGTTACTTATGGAGTGAAAGGAGAAGAGGGCTTCTCAAGTTAGGAGCCTTTCTGTGCTTATTCAGCATTTCTGGGCTTCATTTTCCTACAGTGCTTCTTTTGGAATAAACAAAATCTCAGGATATCGGGAAATGGCCTTTTGGTGGAGTACTTCTCAAATGTCAGGAGTAATTGAAATTCTGCCAGAAATTCTGCCAGAAGCATAGGTTTTTCAGTGCTTGATTTTTGTAAAAGATACAGAGATATAAAGAGAATAAGACTTAAATATACTTTAAAAATTAAGTTCAGCTCTAGTATTGCTTCTGTCTTCTAATTTAGTAGTGTAGATAGACTTTTATAATCAGAAAAAGGAAAACCAACTAAAATTACAGTTGACCTTTGAATGACACAGGCTTGAACTGAACATACATTGATTTTTTTACATTACAGTATAGTTATTGTATTTTCTCTTCCTTATGATTTTCTTAATAACATTTCTCTATTGTAAGAATATAGTATGTAATACATATGTACTTACATTTTAATTGACTATTATCAGTAAGGCTTCTGGTGAGCAGTAGACTCTTAGTAGTTCAGTTTTTGGAGAGTTAGAAGTTATCTACAAATTTTCAACTTGGGAGGCGGTCATTGCTCCTAACTCACACATTGTTCAAGGGTCATCTGCATTTTCCAAAAATTCAGAAAGCATGTTTTGATTCCTTTGTATTGATACAGTTCTTAATAATGAAGAAATGCTACATTTATTATTTTCTTTGGTACAGAATTGGAAATTCCATAGAGAACTTAATTTGAGGGCAACGGGTTTTAAGATGCAGATTGTTTAAGTATCAGTGCTCCTCCATATAAATTTATGTCAAACTTTCAGTTTCACTCTTTCAGCCTTTTAAATTTCATGTTTCATTAACATGTTTTACTTTTAAACTATTTAGAACGAAACTGATAAAATTACAAATTTACATAATCTGTTATGTGTCATATTACATGCAATAAGCATTGTTTTTCATAGACAAAAAAGGATAACATTGTCTTTGGAAATAAAGTTAATTGGAAATTTTTTATTTCTATAACTAATAACTTGCATACAATTAAGTGAATATTAAGTTGGATAATTTACATATTATATAATTATGCAATTTGGGTAACACCTATTCTAGGAAAATAATTTTATTTAATCTTATTGACATCCATTCTCTATTAAAAATAAATTTCCAAACAGGGAGCTGGGACAAATGAAAAAGTGCTGACAGAAATAATTGCCTCAAGGACACCTGAAGAATTGAGAGCCATAAAACAAGTTTACGAAGAAGGTAAATGTTTTGAATTATATTATCCCTTCATCTCCACTGTCACTTTTTCATTTTTCTAAAGTGAGTGCAGCTCTTCGTAGTTACAGGAAGCAGGCTGTACATGATTGCTAAATGAACGAATGAGCAAATGAATAAGTACAATTCAAGCTAGTTTTCTTCTTCAATAAGGAAAATACTGCCTTTTTTACTATACCTATATCTATTTTGGTACTTATGAGAAGCTTCTGATGAAGATGGGAGTTTCTTTTACGTAGAATTTGCAACTAGTGTAGAGATATAGAGGTTGTTTTCTTTTACATGAACTTCAAGATGTAGGTGACTTTTCTTCCTGAAAATAAAATCAATTTTATGTTAGTAGAAGTTAAGAGTTTTAGCTTAAAGTCCTTTTTGGAATTTAGGAAAAGAAACTGCCCAAACCAGAGTTGATAAAAATGTTTGAGTAAATGTGTGTCATTGTAGCTAATGGCAATGCTTGAATACTCTGCATTTTAATTTTTCCCTTTGGTGTGCCTTACTTTTTTTGTGAAAAGAAATCTGTATTTCAATCTAAAGTATATTCTGTAGGTGGAACCAAGAAAATGAAATAAAAAGTAAAGGTAGAGTGTTCTTTTCTTTTTTTATTTTTATTTTTATTTATTTATGATAGTCACAGAGAGAGAGAGAGGCAGAGACAAAGGCGGAGGGAGAAGCAGGCTCCATGCACCGGGAGCCTGATATGGGATTTGATCCCGGGTCTCCAGGATCGCGCCCTGGGCCAAAGGCAGGTGCCAAACCGCTGCGCCACCCAGGGATCCCTAGAGTGTTCTTTTCTCATCAGACTTTCTGTATCAGACTCTTACCTGACTGAGGAGGAGCAGACTATTCAAGTTGTCAGCTCAATCAACAGACCAACAAGCTGAGTGCCTTTAGCTAGGAAAATGGGTCCCTATCTTGGCATTATTTTATTAATCGTAGAAGTAAGATTGTAGCTCAGCAAATCAGAACAGTATGAAATTTAAATAATTAACTTTCTGAAGTGCTGGATCTTTTTGTCCTGCTTCTCTTTGTATAGTTGGTTATTAAAGCAGAGGAAATACATGTAACTTAATTAGAGAAGATCACCTGTGAGTTTTATTTGATACAATATTCAGAGATCTTTTTTTTTTAAGAGTTTATTTATTTATTCATGAGAGACACACACAGAGAGAGAGAGAGAGAGAGAGGCAGAGACATAGCAGAGAGAGAAGTAGGCTTCCTGCAGGGAACCCAATGTAGGACTCAATCCCGGGACCCTGGGATCACACCCTGAGCTGAAGGCAGATGGTCAACCACTAAGCCACCCACCCAGGCATTCCTCAAAGATTTCTTTATAGGGATGTTGACATTTGTGAGTGATCCTTTGTATGCTAGATGACAAGTGGGATACTGTAAGGATATAATAATGGTGTATGGTCACATACTATGTACTAGCTGTGTGTCTGGTGGTATCCTGGCTGTCATGAATGACCTAAAAGATAAATATAACATAGCTCCTGTCCTCAAGGAATTTGCAATCTATTTAGGGGTGACATGACTTAGAAACTCTTGCAGTTGTTAAAGGATAGTAAAACCCAAACTAAAGTCAAATATGAAAAATGTTTAAATGCAAGAATTCACTTAGAGCAGAGAGATCATCAAGGCTTTTGATGTTAGGAGAGGCTCTGTGGTGCAGTCAAAGTTTCAAGATGAGATAGGTTTTGGGTAGGTGAAGAAAACATTTTTGGTGTGTTAGTCCATGTCTGCAATGGCATGGGGACTGGAGTGAGAACAGTATATTGAAGGAGTGAAAAGAACCTGGCCGTCATGGAGGTATGTCTTTGTCTCCTGTGGGAGGTCAACTGAGTAAATGCAGGCTGTGTTCTTGATTGTTTTACATGACTGGATGAGAAGCTGGCACTTGATTCAGAGGTAGTTTAAGTTCCTGAATGAGCAGTGGAGTATTGAAGGAACAATTGAAGGAGAAAGGAGTTTTGAATCAAGAGGCTGATTAGGTAGCTGCACATGTGAGGAGGAAAGCTAGGCAGTTATGGTCCAACCTAGCTGGGGCCATAGGTTGGTGGGAGGTAGGAAGGGGAGTAAATCACAGAAAGGAGAGCTATTTCAAAAGATTTGGTCATTAATCATATATAGGTTTTGTAGTAGACCAAGGGATAGAAGAAGATTCCTTCAATGTTTTGTATTTGGGTAACTGGTTAAAATATGCATGCAGCTTTTATGGACCTTTTAAAATAGAAGTGTTAGGCTTTTAAAGTTTGTCTGCTTTCAAATAATGATTAAATATTTAAACGTCTTAGAGCTGCCTTTAATAGCAGCTGTTTGAGAGTTGGTGAAAAGGGCATGTAGACTTTTGTAGATACCCGTTCTCCCCTTTCCTATGGCATTATGTTGAATAACTGGAAATAGAGGTGGGAAGGGGCATATTTTAAAATATCACTGCTGTCTCTCAAAGTTAACTTTATTTGCTGCCGAGGAGAAAATACCGTATTAGGGGAAAGAATAGCCATGACTAAAGAAAGAGAACTGAGAATTTTAGAGGATAGAAGACCTTTGGAAACTAATCATGAAAAACATTTTTTAAAAAAAGCAATACAGAGTTTAAAATTACAATCAATTATATGTTAGAGGCTTTCCCATACGATCACATGTCTACAGAGTAACAACTGCATTGGTTGAGAGCATTTCTAAATGGCTGAGTCATGGATTTAGGCTTGAATTGAGTGCTTTTCGGGGACTCTGTTTTCTACCTGCAACTCATTTAAGTATTTGCCTTTAGTCTTTAGAGTACTCAGAGTTGGAGTAGAGAACATTTACACTAATAAAATATTTCTTCCTTTATGTCTGTTCCATTTGATTAATGGGGTAGGATATCTTTTTTTAGCTTAAAGAAGTTATAAGTAAGTATGAAATTATTCTGTTGCAGAATATGGCTCAAGCCTGGAAGATGATGTGGTGGGGGATACCTCAGGCTACTACCAGAGGATGTTGGTGGTTCTCCTTCAGGTACTGGGTGGAAACTATTTAAAGTTTGATTAAAAAATCTGAAGCTGGACTGATCTGAATCTAGATAAGTAAGGTCATTTAGAATTCTCTAATCATTTCTGGTACTTGCTTGATTGTGGCTGTATGTTGCCTGTGTGTGTTTGTGTTTCAGAATATCTGACCTAAACTCTTAATAGCACCTAACTTATTTTTAATTTTTTAATTTTTTTAAGATATCATTATTTCATTCAGAGGATTTAAAATAAAGAGGATCAAAAAAAAATAAAGAGGATCAGATTGATTTTGGACAGTGCTATGTGATGATGTGAAATATTGTAGAATTGGTATCTTAAAGTCATATTATTCCTAAGAGAAAAGCTTTATGTGCACAACCATCAAGTGGAGCCAATTTTCCTTTTGAATAAAAATGCTCATGTAATTCAATAATGTGACATTATCTCTTAAAGGCTAATAGAGACCCTGATGCTGGAATTGATGAAGCACAAGTTGAACAAGATGCTCAGGTGAGATGTGATAACTGTGAAATCAATGCTGTGGAAACTCATATATTGTGATAGTATCTAAAAATAATCTTATTGATGCATGCCTTACAAATCATAAGATTCGTGTAAGTGTATTTTTCTCATATTGATCTGACAACTATTTTGTCCTAAAAGTGAAATGAAATAAAATGAATTATATATAGTGAATTTTGCCTAGATTTTTTTGGGGGGAGCGATTATGGAAACTCACAAAATAGATCATTTTACTGAGAATCACAGATATTATTAATTCCAATGCCAGTGAGGCAGTAGGTGTCCTTGGCAGGAGGGGATAAAGAAAAAAGAATAAGGTATTTTAGTGATAGATGGTGTTTTAATATGTAGTAGATTACAAGTTAACTGTACTATTTAGGAATTCTTCTACCTTTCTTTTGATAGAATTCTTTTTTTTTTTAAAGACTTTATTTATTTATTTATTCATTCATTCATTCATTCATTCATGAAAGACACAGAGAGAGAGAGAGGCAGAGACACAGGCAGAGGGAGAAACAGGCTCCATGCTGGGATCCTGATATGGGACTCGATCCCGGGACTCCAGGATTACACCCTGGGCCAAAGGCAGGCACTAAACCACTGAGCCACCCAGGGACCCCCTTGATAGAATTCTAAATAGGATTGTTCTCTTGTCAGCGCTTTTTTAATGACATCCAAATGAAATTCTGCACTTAAATGGCTTTCAAATGTAGTATAATCTCACTGTGGTTAATAAGTAATCCCATGTTAACTATGGAGAACAAACTGATGGTTACCAGAGGGAAGGTGGGCGGGGGAAATGGGTGAAATTGGTGATGGGGGTTAAAGAGTGCACTTATCATGATGAGCACTGAGTAGTGTATAGAATTGTTGAATCACATCATACACCTGAAACTAATAAAACATACTGTGTGTTAACTATACTGGGATTAAAATATGTTTTAAAATCTTAAAAACATAAGTAGTTAATATGTTTTAAAATCTTAAAAACATAAGTAGTTAAATGTGGGAAATAAATGTTAGGAAATTTGAAACATGAGACTTGAAAAATGGAAATTGGTAATAAAGGATTATTTGCCATCATGGAATCACATACCATAATCCTGTCTCTCTGGTCACATATTTGAAGTAATATGCAATTCTGATTGTTAGTCAAACATCACTAAAAAAAGGAAGAGCCATATTCACTCTTCCAGTTGACTGTACACTACGAAACAACCATTTCTCTCCACAGAGCACTCAGTGTATAGCAGTACTCGTCAGACTTTTTTTTTTAAAGCTTTTATTTGTTTATTCATGAGAGACACAGAGAGAAGGCAGAGACATAGGCAGAGGGAAAAGAAGACTCCTCACAGGGAGCCCAGTGGGGGGCTTGATCCTGGAACTCCGGGATCATGCCCTGAGCTGAAGGCAGAAGCTCAACCACTGAACCACCCAGGCTTCCCACTTCCCAGACTTTTAAATGCATGTGAATCACCTGGGGATCTCCTTAAAAGGAGAGAGGGAGAGAGAGCAGGAGCAGGGGGAGGGGCAGAGGGAGAAGCAGACTCCTCACTGATCAGGGAGCTTGATGTGGGGCTTGATCCCAGGACTCTGGGATCATGACCTGAGCTGAGGCAGACATTTAACCCACTGAGACACCCAGGCACCCTGGATTCTGTAGTTCTAATAAGCTCTCAGATGATGCCTCTGTGGTCCTGGGTACCAGGGCTATATAAGTGTCACTTCCTGATGTGCAGAGAATGTGACCATTCAGAACCATGAAGGGGAAACTTTATACATCTGAAAACTGTTTTATGAAGTAACTTTAAGATATTCCTTGAATAGAGCCGTGGGGGGGGGGGGGGGAGGGGAAGACAAAAAAAAAAAAAAAAAAAAAAGATATTCCTTGAATAGAATTCAAGCTTTCTTTACTCTCTCAGTGTTCAGAAACAACATAGAACATGGTACACTGGCTATTAGTTTTTGATTCTTTAAAATGTATTATAGAGGCACCTGGCTAGCTCATTTGGTTGGGTGTCCAATTCTTGATTTCTGCTCAGGTCTTGATCTCAGAATCCTGAGATGGGCTGCCTCAGGGCCTTAGGCTCTGTGCTCAACAGGGAGTCTGCTTCTTTTTTTCTCCCTTTCCTTCTGCCCTTCCTCTTGCTCACATCCACATGTGTGCTGTCTCTCCAACCAATCAATAAATCAGTCTTTGAAACAAAAGTATTATTAATAAATTCAGCTTATTAAAAATAATTATCCTTTTGGTGTTATGTAAAAAGGAGAAATTGCTATTTCTTTCTTAGCAAGAGTAGCTGGACTGTTACCACTAATGGGAATTTAAGATTTCTTAATTGAGAGTAAGCCAAGACAACCAAAGGGCCCTTTTATAAGCTCTTAGAGTTTTTTCTCTACTGATACTTGGCACTAAGAGGATTCCTTTTATTTCAGGAATTTGATAAGCCACAGTGAGTTGTTCACCTGGGAATTTAACATTTTATAGATAATCCACTTTACTTTCTTTCATTCATTCATTCATTCATTCATTTATTTTCTTATATTTTTAATATGTTAAACTGATTTTACCTCCTCCTCCTCCGAATCCTGGTTTCCTGATCTTGGAGAGAAACCTGAATTTTTAGGGGAAGGAGGGGGAAAAAAAGGGAAAGAGAAGGAAATCAATGTTTATTGAGTATCTACTATTGATTACATAACATTGATGGATTCATTATATAAGTTACATAATCTCCATTAATGACTCTGTAGAAATATTATTCCTACTCTGTAGGTGAAGATACTGAGACTTAAGAGATTAAGTAACTCATCTAAGATCTCACAGATAAGGATGAGGCCCAGATTTTTTTACTGCAAAAAATCTGTACTTTGCACTGAACCAGAGGTTATCAAACTATGCTAAACCATAAAGCCCTCTCTGAGGGAAGGGGGAAGGGTGAGCAGATGTGAAGGTCCCTCCTGCAGAGCAGCTCCTTGGGTATTTGGAATCCTCATTTAGAAGAAAAGCACTCTTACATTAAAGTGAAACAAACAAAAAAAACAACTTGTAAATATTGTTCTGCATGAAGATTATCATTACTGCATATTATTTCCATAGTAGTTTTAAAATAGATATCTCAAACATGATTCTTTCAAGAAAATGAAGAAATTATAATTTTAAATAGCCAACTCACAAATTATAACAGGCTTAATTGCTATATCTACTAAAGAGAACTTCTAGAAATATCGAATAGTTCTTAAGAAAGGAGTGCTTCAGCAATGGTTGCAGTATTTTAGAGGATGCACCTTCTCTTTTAGGTGTTAATGTGTATGTATGTATATCTTATCTATGTGTAGAAAACATACTAGAGGTAATAACCAATATCTTTAGGATATTGGCATTCATAGTAATTTTTTTCTTACTTATATTTTATCTCTTGTACAAAATTTCTCAGTGAACATGTGTTATTTTTGTTATTAGATTTAAAAAGTTATTTTAACACAGATCTATAATACCATGGTATAGTTCTAAAGTTGAAATACTTGCATGACTTTCATAGTAAATCTTTTCAGTTTTGAAGAACATGCTCACATGACCAAGGTTGTTATTATTTATTTTTATCATTAAAATAAATTATTTTCAAAATTAAGTATAAAAATACGACACATTTTTCAAAATTCCCTGGAAATACAACAAAAAATATTTGTTTATATGAACCCTAAAAAGCATATATTTTCCATATATAACAGTAAAAATAGTCACTCAAACTATTCAAGTATATGTTAATTTCCTGCTGTATGCCAGGCATTGTGCTATACCCACAACCTTTTAAAAATTCAATGTGATCTTTTAGAAGTGTGAAAACTCTTTGTAGCTAGTTTTGATTAAACTGCAGTTGAAAGAGGAAATATGGAGTTTATGTTTTATCATGTGTTGCTGAACAGCTGCCAAGTAAACAAAACAAAACCTAGACAATTTAGCTCCTTAGCTAAATTCTTTTCCAGTCTGTAAGTGGATTTGTCAATGGTGAGGTAATCAGAAATTTCCACCAACCACACTGTTGCCCTTGAAAGCCTGGGAATGCAGTGGACATTTTGGGAACATTTAATCACCAGATTGATGTGATTTATTGCTTTGACTTATTAATCTCTGTGGTACAGTTCAGTGGCATGCTCCAAAGTAGCTCCAAATGCACCTCACTGAGTTTAGGAAACATTAGAATGGAAAAAGTATGTGATGATGAATCAGGCAAATTATTGTACAGGGAGTAAAACACAGGTGTCATTCAGAACCTGGAAAGGAGATGGAGGAACAGTTTACTAACTGAGGTTGAAATCTTCACAGGCTTTGTTTCAGGCTGGAGAACTGAAATGGGGGACAGATGAAGAAAAGTTTATCACCATCTTTGGAACACGAAGTGTGTCTCATTTGAGAAGGGGTAAGTGAAAAAAATGTGTCTGGTACAGGTACTTTGGTTAATTTTGAAAGTACAGGAGCCAGTATGCTAAAATATGTGCTATATAACAGGTACTTCCTGAGTGAATCAGTTTTTGTATTTCTTCCTTTTGGTAACCTTGAAAAATCTCATCATCCTCTTAGCTGCTATTATAATTTTTACAAAACTAGAGATCCTTAGTCCCCCCTTTACTATCAGGGTGATGAGGCAACTAAGCCTCTAGACACTAATCACTGAGCTATGGCTCACTTCAAGTATTTCCTCCTAAATAGTGGTACCCACGATCTCCTCTCTGGATATTTATCAGTTCTTGTGGTATCAAGTGGGAATGAGGTCAAGTGATAGGAAGCCCTACTAACTGGGGCTTTAAAAACTTTTTTTCTGTAGGTAAGATTCCTTGGCTGATTTGGCAGGACCTGGGCTCTTTCTGTTTTTCTGTTCCACTGTCCTTGGTGTTTT
The DNA here is from genome assembly GCF_018345385.1 of Vulpes lagopus. Lineage (NCBI taxonomy): Eukaryota > Metazoa > Chordata > Mammalia > Carnivora > Canidae > Vulpes > Vulpes lagopus. The sequence continues at coordinate 115,896,915 of NC_054829.1, read as the reverse complement.
GAGGTTTTCTTTCTCATGCTCTGTACCTCATTGTCATAGGGTGGCTTACTGTAGCTCCAAATTTATCAATATTAACAGCAAGAAGAAAGGAAAGGGGTAAATTAATCATATCTGCTTATCAACTCTTAAGGAAAGATTTCTCAGAATCCTGTCCAGCAGATTTACCTTTGGTTCTCATTGGTTGTAACTAGTAAGTAGAGGCTGGAAATTGAGTGAACAAAGAACATTTATAATCCATTGTTTAGGGCCTGGTATATTGAAGCTCTGTGACAAAGAGTTTTGTCGGCAAGGAAAAAGGGGAAATTTGTGTTCAGTAGGACAATACTTGGTTAGAGAAAATACTTTCTGTACAGAATGATCTTTACATGATTGAGAAATTATTTTCCTTTTTTATAGTGTTTGATAAATACATGACTATATCAGGATTTCAAATTGAGGAAACCATTGACCGGGAGACTTCTGGTAATTTGGAGCAACTACTCCTTGCTGTTGGTAGGTAGTTTTACAATGTATATAATATTTATGGTGTTAAGAGCCAAAGTATTTTATTCAATTGAAGTGGTATCTGAAAATAACCACTTCTTTCTTTATGAAAAGAAGGGCTTATTATGATATTTGAGTGAAGCAAACTCCCAAATTTCCAATTCAAAGTCTATTTTGATGCTGGAAATGCATGATTATATGGTTAGTTCATCTAATCCTGTAGAAATACTAAACCAACTGTTTAAAAATCATTTTGAAGCTGTATTAAAAATGCTACTATTTTATTATGAATCTGAAGTGTGGGTATTATCTCAGAGGCTTGTAAATATTATTTCTGATACTTGGTGAAATTTTAGTATCCTTTTGAATACTGTCCTCACAGTTTGAGGCAGACTGCGAAATTGACATCTAAATTAGAAAAAAAATGTCTTCTGTATGATGGAAGATATGATGATGGTTGTTTTCAGATTATTTTGGAAATTTATTTTAGCTAAATATTCAGAATGATATGGAAAAACTGGGGAACTGAGGTGTGCTGTTTACTGTAGGATAATATACTCTTTAAATCCAGGGAGAATCTAGTCTGAGTTCCCCAGTGACCCTAGTTTTCATATAGGTTGGGAGTGAAGCTCTTTCTGCTCTTTGTTTTGAGTATTTGATATTGAGCTTGAGTTTTTGTGATGCCTTTTGGAGAATAAGCTAAAGATGTGTGTGAACTGGCACTAGTAGTAGCCTTTGATTTGACTTCCACAGTTAATTTTAGTTAGAAAGATTTCAGACAGCCCCTTAATAATTAAATACACTTAAAATAATGACATTTTTGGTTACTGTTTAAGTTTTGTTTAAACACTGGAAAAGAGAGAATAATTCCACCTCCCAGTCCATGGACTGTAATTTCTGTATATGTTAAGGAATTTTCATACAGATACTTTCTGAAGCTGAGCTGAGGTCTGAGCAGCTTTGACACTGAGTAGATACGTACATGTTCAGGGAAGATGTATGTATCTGAGACACCCTCAGTTTATCTGGATGTCTCTACTGAATTGGGTAAGTCTCATGCTGCTCTGTGTGGATCACAGATAGTAAAGAATATGAAGATAATATCTAGGTTAAGATTACAGAATTTCAATAAGTCTGAGATTTGTCAAAGATTAGTTTGTGTTATTTGCTTGAATATATTGGATCAAAAACTTCCAGATGTTTGTATCACTTCCTGAGGGGGAGGAAGATTGTGGTATATCAACAGCTCAGGCCGCCCAAACTGTGATAGCAGAGAGGAACTCAGAACAGAGGGGCATTGAAAAGCTTGCATGCCCTGTCCTACACGCCTTTCTCTGCAGAACTCGGAACTTTCAGGAAATTCCAGCCCAGTTTCTAAGAAAATACTTGGTGAATAGGAGATCAAATCAGCTTGCAAATGAGCAGTTTTTAAGCCTATGTTGCTTTTATGCTTGTAAATAAGTAGAGCAATAAGCATGAAGTAAATTTTGATTTTTAATTATGAATTCTTTTCCTATCAGTATAGCGTTTGACCATCATGTTGTTTATTTTCTTAGTGAAATCTATTCGAAGTATACCTGCCTACCTTGCAGAAACCCTCTACTATGCTATGAAGGTAAGTGCATACCTTGAATATTTCATCTAATTAATTAACCTTTTTAGCTGTCTTTCTCTGTGTATTCTTATGATTTAAATAATAGACTTTGGGTTTTTTTTATTCTCCTTAAAATATGCAGTTCAATTCTACCAAATTGTTTTACTTTATTGATTCATCATAACTCAGGGGAGTTTGATACTGTATTTGACATTTTGAAACAATGTGCCTCTCTCTTTTTCTTTTCTTATAGGGAACAGGGACAGATGATCATACCCTCATCAGAGTCGTGGTGTCCAGGAGTGAGATTGATTTGTTTAACATTAGGAAGGAGTTCAGGAAGAATTTTGCCACCTCTCTTTATTCCATGATTAAGGTAGTAGAACATTTCTTTAAATTATGTTCAGAAATCCAGAGCAGACCAATAGATAGCATGTAAGACATGGATGGGAGTACCCAACTATGTAAAGTTTAAAATTTTAGTGGTGTGATTAGAGCCATGACTTATAAAGCCTGGCATATAATGTTTCCTAAAGTACAGATGATGGTTCCCACGTGGAAGATTGGCTCTTGGCGAAGGAGAGGCTCTTGGTGAGCTTAGAAGCATCGTTTAGTAGACAGATGACTCATCAAACCCAGCCCCTGCCCCTGATGATAATGTGTTGGTTCTTTCTCACTTTTATCAGTTCCAGCTGTCTTTATTAGTTCCTCCTACCTTCCACATCGATTTTTCTTTATTGTCTATTATCACCTTGTCTCTGGTATTAGTTCATAGTTCAGGAAAGGATCAACCATGTCATCAGAAATAAGTAAAAAGAGCTTGGATATTACTATCATTTTTGTCCCTTTAAAAGCAAGGGAGACTATGTCCTATATTTAAATTTAGTTTGAGGCCTTTTGACTTTCTTTTCTTCCTTTCTTTTTTGTTCTTTCTTTCTCTTCTTTCGTTTGATAAAAGGAAAAATGGGTCATATACAAAGCAGGATCTCAACAAAGCAAGCTTTGCATTTTGTGTGTGGTATGGCTGGATTGAAGGGCACTAGAGTTCTCAAATGCACTCTGCTTGAAACATTAATTTTTCATACATATCTGTGTATGAGATAAGCAGAGGTCAAGCATATGCTGAATAGAAAACATAATAGCCACACAGTCCCAGAATTACCTCCCTTAGCCAGACACTTTGTATGTGATAGTAACTTACAGGTTTGGCAAGCTTCCTTGTTCTCTCTGTTACTTGAGAGAACATACTTTATTCTCTTAGAGCTGTGCCTTTAAGGGTAAATTAAAAAGTTAAACATATGTTAGTTACGTTGGTAGGAAACTCTTTGTAGTACATTCCTGATGTGAAAGTCACATACACAGAGATTAGCCACTTGGGGGAAAAGTCATATGGCTAAAACTTGTTGCCAGACATTTAGTTTTTCATTGTCTGCAGTTTCTGTGACTCATGGAGGTTAACAGAATACTTTTGGGTTTCAGGATGATACATCTGGGGACTATAAGAAAGCCCTCTTGCTGCTCTGTGGAGGAGAAGATGACTGAGGCATCAGCCAGAGAGAGATCTTATGCTGTGCCTGCCACCGCCACTTCGACCTTCGTTCACAGCTTGCTGCTCTTTTTGTATGCCAGTGCTTGACACATTGCCTTATTCATGTAGTGTGCTAATAACCAAAGCATACATGCTGCAGAAGAAAAATAACGGTGCTTCTTTCTTATGTTCAATTAAGATCTTTCTCTTTGTCTGTTGTAGTACTAAAGTGTACTTACGTTATTAAAGTCTAAAGTCTGGGTCATTTAGATTTTCTTTTAAAAGATCAGACTGCTTTTAGCCTTTTTAAAAAAACTTCATTTATATTAAATTGAAAACTGTATTTCCTTAATCGGAATCTTAGCCTTAAAATTATGAAATCCTGGAAGTGTTAATCAAGTTTGCTACTAAATTAAACCTGAAAAATTAATGGTGGTTGCATTCAAAAGATTAGTAAGAAATAAACATTTCCTTCCCCCTGAATTATGTGTGTGTGTTCAGAAAAATTTTTTAAAACTTACTTGTATTTGTATTTGACTGCGGTTGATACAAGGTTACTTTAGTTTCAGTTGTACAATATAGTGATTTAGTTTCTCTATGCTAAGCTCACCACAAGTGTAGCCACCATCTGTCACCATATAACACTGTTACAGTATCATTTTCTATATTCCTTATGCTGTGCCTTTTATCCCTGTGACTCATTCATTCCATAACTGGAAGTCTGTATCTTCTGCTCCCTGTCACCTATTTTGCTCATTTCTTCCACCCCAACTCTCTTCTGGTAACCATCAGTTTGCTTTCAGTATTTATAGATCTGATGCTGCTTTTGTCTGTCTGTTCATTTGTTTTTTAGATTGCGCATATGAGTGAAATCATATGGTATTTGTCTTTCTCTGCTGACTTATTTCACTGAGCATAATACTATGAACAATTATATCTTTTGATATCTTTTTTCAAGCTAGTCATTGACAATGGTGTTAACTAACAACTGAATTTACAGTTGGCTTTTGGATGATAAGCTTGAAATGCAAGTGCATTCCTCTGCATTGTGGAATGAGGGAGAGGCTAAAGGAGCCTCTGATTTATTTGAAGCATTTTTATTTGGGCATCAGGTAAAGTGATGCTTATGATGCTGGTTGCTTAATAGAAAAGCTATCTTAAAACAGCCTAAAAACTAAAAATTAAAAAAAAAAACCTAAAAATTCAGAGTGCTACTTTTCTCTTTCCTGTTATTCACTCTTTTCTCCTATTTTCATCTGCTACTTTCTTTGAGATAAAAAAAAGCAGGCAATATCTGTTAGAAGTAGTTTCTCTTAATTTGCCTTTTGGTTTTCTGTGTTCAAACTGCTTTTTGAATTGGTGTCAATTTCTTTTTTTGCACTGATACTTTGGATATGCATTTTTTTAAAGAGCATGTGATTACTATTAATAAGACATTTAAAAAAAATTTTTTTTTAATTTATTTATGATAGTCACAGAGAGAGAGAGAGAGAGAGAGAGAGAGAGAGAGAGGCAGAGACACAGGCAGAGGGAGAAGCAGGCTCCATGCACCGGGAGCCCGACGTGGGATTCGATCCCGGGTCTCCGGGATCGCGCCCTGGGCCAAAGGCAGGTGCCAAACCGCTGCGCCACCCAGGGATCCCTAATAAGACATTTTTATAAAATGTCTTCCTTAGAAAATTTTTAAATAGTAATATTGTTCATGTCACAATCTTGGCTACTAATCAGAATGGACCCTTAAAAGTTATATATGTGTGTACATATGACATTGTGATTTTTTTTTTTTTTTGAAAAGCTCTATAGGGGATCCCTGGGTGGCGCAGCGGTTTGGCGCCTGCCTTTGGCCCAGGGTGCGATCCTGGAGACCCGGGATCGAATCCCACGTCAGGCTCCCGGTGCATGGAGCCTGCTTCTCCCTCTGCCTATGTCTCTACCTCGCTCTCTCTCTCTCTCTGTGACTATCATAAATAAAAAAATTAAAAAAAATGTTTAAAAAAAAAAGAAAAGCTCTATAGGTGATTCTGATACAGAGCCAAGTTAAGAATTAATTGTCTATATATTTTTTCAGTTTTATTAGGATATAACTGAAATATATCACTGTGTAAGTTTAAAGTATACAGCACAATGAATTGATGTGTGTATTGCAAAATGATTATAATACATTTTATTAACACCCATCATCTCATATCAATTTAATTTTTTTTCAAGACTATTTGTCTTTTTTTTTTTTAAGATTCATTTATTTATTTTATGATAGACATAGAGAGAGAGAGAGAGGCAGAGACACAGGAGGAGGGAGAAGCAGGCTCCATGCCGGGAGCCTGACGTGGGACTCGATCCCGGGACTCCAGGATCGCACCCTGGGCCGAAGGCAGGCGCTAAACCGCTGAGCCACCCAGGGATCCCCCATCTCATATCAATTAAAAACATTTTTTTTTCCTTGATGAGAACTCTATAACTGGATCTGTCTCTTAACTCTCAAATATACCGTAAAGCAGTGTCAACCACAGTCATCTTAAAACTGGAAGTTTATACCTTTTGACCAGTTTTATCCAATTACCTCATTCCTCATGCCCCACCTCTGGTAACCACAAATCTGATCTCTTTTTCTATAACTTTGGTTTGTTGTTGTCTTTTGGACACTACATGTGAGATCATACAGTATCTTTTCTCTGAGTTATTCTACTTAGCATAATGTCCTCAAGTTTCTCCCTTGTCACAAATGACAAAATTTTCTTCCTTTCTATGGCTGAATTATCTATGTGTGTATATATATATATATATATACCACATTCTCTTTATCTATTCATCACCTGATGGACAATTAGGTTGCTTCCATGTCTTGGCTTATTTGTAAATAGTGCTGCAGTGAACATGGGGTTGTCTCTCAAGCCTTGTGATTATTCAAGCAGCTTATGTTATTCTTAGTGGCTCCCAGGAGTTGAAGGAACACCAAGACCTGTTAGTGTCCTAAAGTGGGAGATCTCAGTCATCACCTAGATTCAAGCTGATTGGAATCCAGACTCTCAGCAGTTTTTAAAGTATGCAAAAATACCTTTTTCTTTCCCCTTTTTTTTTTTTTTAAGATTTTATTTATTTCAGAGAGAGATAGCACAAGCATGAACACCGGGAGGTGTAAAGGAAGAAGCAGACTCCCTGCTGAGCAGGGAGCCTGAGGCAGGGCTCAACCCCAGGACCCCAGGATCATGATCTGAGCCAAAGGCAGATGCTTAACTGACTGAGTCACCACAAAAATACCTTTTTTAGGGGAAGACAGGGATGCACGTTTCTGGTTGCTTTCTTTGCACTGAGTCCTAGGGTGATGGCCAGTTAAGAACTGTTTCTTACTTTGGTACTGTCCCATTGAACTGGTGAACAGAGTCTTTCTGGTTTGTCCTCTGGAAGCCTCCACAAAAGCCGAGGTGCTAGATATGTACACAAACTCCCTTAGAAACTGGTGCGGCAATGTGGAGTGGGGCAGAGGAAGGCAATGAAGCAGGCACCTGCCAGCCTGCTGGATCTTTGATTGGAAGCTATCCCATGAGCCACAATATACAGATAAGCTAACAGGCCTCTTTTACAGAAAGACTGGGCACGCGTTTCACTCTGCTAGTTCTGTGCTATTATGCCCTGGGGTAGGTAGCTGGTTAAAAGCTATTTCTCCATTTATAACAACCCTCAGGACCTGTGAGCACAAGCCATGCTGGCCAGCAGAGCCAGGTAATCAAGACGTATCCCCTGGGTGGCAGCTATAAAAATCAGACGAGTGTATAAGTTCCCACTCAGGGGCACCAGTGAACCTGACCAAAGCAGAGAGAGGTGCAAAGAAGAGCACCCATTGGCCTCTGTCACCGGAGAGCAACTAAGCAACCTAGCAACCTAAGGTGTGCTAAACCAGAAGCCTGCCCCTTAGGCCAAAGCTTAAAAGACAAGCAAATAGGCCTCTTTAAAGGAAAGATTGAGGGTGTTTCAGTCTGTGTCTGTGCTTGGGTTTGGTAGCCAGCTATGCACCATTTCTTCCCTTGTTACAGACCCATGAGACTCACGGATGCAAGCCCTGCCGGCCACTTGGGCCAGATGATCAAAGGGTGTCTCCTGGGTGGCAGCCATAAAAACGGCACTAGACATGTGTACCAGAGATCTCGATCACTCAGAGTGAGAGTGAGAAGACAGTGCCAGTCCTCTGAGGTCTTCACAGAGGATTATAGTCAGCCCTTAGGATGTATGTTTAATTACAAGCCTTCCCCTCAGGCTGAAGCTGTGAGGATTAGCTAATAGGCCTCTTTCACAGACTAGGCTCCCCAGTCTATTGCCTCTCAGCTATACCTTGGGCATGGTACCCAGTTAAGAACTCCTTTTCTATTGGTTACAATCCTTTGGGACCTACAAGCATAAGCCCTGTTAGCCACCAGAGCCAGATAATGAGGAGGAGTATCCCCTGGGTGGCAGATGCAAAATTCAGGACTTCACATGACCCTGTGTAAGTGCCTTTCTGGGAGTTACTGGTGACCTGGAGTGAGGCAGAGGGAGAGCATAGAAGTGGTGCCCACAAGCTCCCATTTTTGGAGATGATTTCCTTATGTGTGTTACATTAGATGCCAGCCCCTCCAGGTTGATGCTTTAATAAACAAATGGGCCTGTTTCACGGAAAGCCTGGGTGCTTTTTGTTTGGTTGCCTCTGTTCTGAGTCCCAGAATGGACGAATCCAGATGAACCCTTTAAGTACTGCTCCTCAGTTCGCTATATAGTCTTGTGGGTCTTGTGGTTGAGAGCCCTGTTGGCCTTCGAAGCTAGATGTTTTGGGGACTCAATTCTCAAGGGGCAGGTTTTTTTTTTATAATAAATTTATTTTTTATTGGTGTTCACTTTGCCAACATACAGAATAACACCCAGTGCGCATCCCCATCCCCCCAGTCCCCCCCTCAGTGCCCGTCACCATTCACCCCCACTCCCCGTCCTCCTCCCCTTCCACCACCCCTAGTTCGTTTCCCAGAGTTAGGAGTCTCTATGTTCTGTCTCCCTTTCTGATATTTCCCACACATCTCTTCTCCCTTCCCTTATATTCCCTGTCACTATTATTTATATTCCCCAAATGAATGAGACCATATAATGTTTGTCCTTCTCCGATTGACTTATTTCACTCAGCTTAATACCCTCCAGTTCCATCATGTCGAAGCAAATGATGGGTATTTGTCGTTTCTAATGGCTGAGTAATATTCCATTGTATACATAGACCACATCTTCTTTATCCAGTCATCTTTCGATGGACACCGAGGCTCCTTCCACAGTTTGGCTATTGTCGACATTGCTGCTAGAAACATCGGGGTGCAGGTGTCCCGGCATTTCATTGCATCTGTATCTTTGGGGTAAATCCCCAACAGTGCAATTGCTGGGTCGTAGGGCAGGTCTATTTTTAACTCTTTGAGGAACCTCCACACAGTTTTCCAGAGTGGCTGCAACAGTTCACATTCATCCTCTCCAACATTTGTGGTTTCCTGCCTTGTTAATTTTCCCCATTCTCACTGGTGTGAGGTGGGATCTCATTGTGGTTTTGATTTGTATTTCCCTGATGGCAAGTGATGCAGAGCATTGTCTCATGTGCATGTTGGCCATGTCCATGTCTTCCTCTGTGACATTTCTCTTCATGTCTTTTGCCCATTTCATGATTGGATTGTTTGTTTCTTTGGTGTTGAGTTTAATAAGTTCTTTATAGATCTTGGAAACTAGCCCTTTATCTGATACGTCATTTGCAAATATCTTCTCCCATTCTGTAGGTTGTCTTTTAGTTTTGTTGACTGTATCCTTTGCTGTGCAAAAGCTTCTTATCTTGATGAAGTCCCAATAGTTCATTTTTGCTTTTGTTTCTTTTGCCTTTGTGGATGTATCTCGCAAGAAGTTACTGTGCCTGAGTTCAAAAAGGGTGTTGTTGACTGTATTCTCCTCTAGGATTTTGATGGACTCTTGTCTCACATTTAGATCTCTCATCCATTTTGAGTTTATCTTTGTGTATGGTGAAAGAGAGTGGTCCAGTTTCATTCTTCTGCATGTGGATGTCCAGTTTTCCCAGCACCATTTATTGAAGAGACTGTCTTTCTTCCAGGGGATAGTCTTTCCTCCTTTATCGAATATTAGTTGACCATAAAGTTGAGGGTCCACTTCTGGGTTCTCTATTCTGTTCCATTGATCTATGTGTCTGTTTTTGTGCCAGTACCACACTGTCTTGATGACCACAGCTTTGTAGTACAAACTGAAATCTGGCATTGTGATGCCCCCAGATATGGTTTTCTTTTTTAAAATTCCCCTGGCTATTCGGGGTCTTTCCTGATTCCACACAAATCTTAAAATAATTTGTTCTAACTCTCTGAAGAAAGTCCATGGTATTTTGATAGGGATTGCATTAAACGTGTCAATTGCCCTGGGTAACATTGACATTTTTACAATATTAATTCTGCCAATCCATGAGCATGGAATATTTTTCCATCTCTTTGTGTCTTCCTCAATTTCTTTCAGAAGTGTTCTATAGTTTTTAGGGTATAGATCCTTTCCCTCTTTGGTTAGGTTTATTCCTAGGTATCTTATGCTTTTGGGCGCAATTGTAAATGGGATTGACTCCTTAATTTCTCTTTCTTCAGTCTCATTGTTAGTGTATAGAAATGCCATTGATTTCTGGGCATTGATTTTGTATCCTGCCACGCTGCCAAATTGCTGTATGAGTTCTAGCAATCTTGGGGTGGAGGCTTTTGGGTTTTCTATGTAGAGTATCATGTCATCTGTGAAGAGGGAGAGTTTGACTTCTTCTTTGCCAATTTGAATGCCTTTAATGCCTTTTTGTTGTCTGATTACTGAGGCGAGGACTTCCAGTACTATGTTGAATACCAGTGGTGAGAGTGGACATCCCTGTCTTGTTCCTGATCTTAGGGGAAAGGCTCCCAGTGCTTCCCCATGGAGAATTATATTTGCTGTGGGCTTTTCTTAGATGGCTTTTAAGATGTCGAGGAATGTTCCCTCTATCCCTACACTCTGAAGAGTTTTGATCAGGAATGGATGCTGTATTTTGTCAAATGCTTTCTCTGCATCTAATGAGAGTATCGTATGGTTCTTGGTTTTTCTCTTGCTGACATGATGAATCACATTGATTGTTTTACGAGTGTTGAACCAGCCTTGCATCCCAGGAACAAATCCTACTTGGTCATGGTGAATAATTTTCTTAATGTGTTGTTGGATCCTATTGGCTAGTATCTTGTTGAGAATTTTTGCATCCATGTTCATCAGGGATATTGGTCTGTAATTCTCCTTTTTGATGGGGTCTTTGTCTGGTTTTGGAATTAAGGTGATGCTGGCCACATAGAACGAGTTTGGAAGTACTCCATCTCTTTCTATCTTTCCAAACAGCTCTAGTAGAATAGGTATGGTTTCTTCTTTAAACGTTTGATAGAATTCCCCTGGGAAGCCATTTGGCCCTGGACTTTTGTGTCTTGGGAGGTTTTTGATGACTGCTTCAATTTCCTCCCTGGTTATTGGCCTGTTCAGGTTTTCTATTTCTTCCTGTTCCAGTTTTGGTAGTTTGTGGCTTTCCAGGAATGCATCCATTTCTTCTAGATTGCCTGATTTATTGGCGTATAGCTGTTCATAATATGTTTTTAAAATCGTTTGTATTTCCTTGGTGTTGGTAGTGATGTCTCCTTTCTCATTCATGATTTTATTAATTTGAGTCTTCTCTCCTTTCTTTTTAATAAGGTTGGCTAATGGTTTATCTATCTTATTAATTCTTTCAAAGAACCAACTCCTAGTTTTGTTGATCTGTTCCACAGTTCTTCTGGTCTCGATTTCGTTGAGTTCTGCTCAAATCTTAATTAACTCTCTTCTTCTGCTGGGTGTAGGATCTGTCTGCTGTTTTTTCTCTAGCTCCTTTATGTGTAAGATTAGGTTTTGTATTTGAGTTCTTTCCAGTTTTTGAATGGATGCTTGTATTGCAATGTATTTCCCCCTCAGCACTGCTTTTGCTGCGTCCCAAAGATTTTGAATGCTTGTATCTTCATTCTTATTAGTTTCCATGAATCTTTTTAATTCTTCGTTAATTTACTGGTTGACCCTTTCATCTTTTAGCAGGATGGTCCTTAACCTCCACGTGTTTGAGGTCCTTCCAAACTTCTTGTTGTGATTTAGTTCTAATTTCAAGGCATTATGGTCTGAGAATATGCAGGGGACGATCCCAATCTTTTGGTATTCTCCTCTAGGATTTTGATGGAATCTTGTCTCATATTTAGATCTTTCAGACCCGATTTGTGACCCAGTATGTGGTCTATTTTGGAGAAAGTTCCATGTGCACTTGAGAAGAATGTGTATTCAGTTGAGTTTGGATGTAAAGTTCTGTAGATATCTGTGAAATCCATCTGGTCCAGTGTATCATTTAAAGCTCTCGTTTCTTTGGAGATGTTGTGCTTAGAAGACCTATCGAGTATAGAAAGAGCTACATTGAATTCACCAAGTAGAAGTGTATTATTATCTAAGTATTTCTTCATTTTGGTTATTAATTGATTTAAATATTTGGGAGCTCCCACATTCGGGGCATATATATTGAGGATTGTTAAGTCCTCTTGTTGGATAGATCCTTTAAGTATGATATAGTGTCCCTCTTCATCTCTCACTACAGTCTTCGGGGTAAATTTTAGTTTATCTGATATGAGGATGGCTACCCCTGTTTTCTTTTGAGGACCATTTGAATGGTAAATGGTTCTCCAACCTTTTATTTTCAGGCTGTAGGTGTCCTTCTGTCTAAAATGAGTCTCCTGTAGACAGCAAATAGATGGGTCCTGCTTTTTTATCCAGTCTGAAACCCTGTGCCTTTTGATGGGGTCATTAAGCCCGTTCACGTTCAGAGTTACTATTGACAGATATGAGTTTAGCGTCACCATGATATCTATTCACTCCTTGTTTTTGTGGATTGTTCCAGTGAACTTCTTCTTAAAGGGGAATTCTAAGAGTCCCCCTTAAAATTTCTTGCAGAGCTGGTTTGGAGGTCTCATATTCTTTCAGTTCCTGCCTGTCTTGGAAGCTCTTTATCTCTCCTTCCATTCTGAATGAGAGCCTTGCTGGATAAAGTATTCTTGGTTGCATGTTCTTCTCATTTAGGACACTGAATATATCCTGCCAGCCCTTTCTGGCCTTCCAGGTGTCTGTGGAGAGGTCTGCTGTTACCCTAATACTCCTCCCCATAAAAGTCAGGGATTTCCTGTCTCTTGGTGCTTTAAGGGTCTTCTCCTTATCTTTGGAATTTGCAAGCTTCACTATTAAATGTCGAGGTGTTGAACGGTTTTTATTGATTTTAGCGGGGGGGGGGGATCTCTCTATTTCCTGGATCTGAATGCCTGTTTCCCTTCCCAGATTAGGAAAGTTTTCAGCTATGGTTTGTTCAAATACATATTCTGGCCCTCCATCCCTTTTGGCGCCCTCAGGAACCCCAATTAAACGTATGTTTTTCTTCCTTAGGCTGTCGTTTATTTCCCTTAATCTAACCTCATGGTCTTTTAATTTTTTGTCTCTTTTTTCCTCAGTTTCCCTCTTTGCCATCAACTTGTCTTCTATGTCACTCACTCATTCTTCCACCTCGTTAACCCTAGTCGTTAGGACTTCTAGTTTGGATTGCATCTCATTCGATTGATTTTTAATTTCTGCCTGATTGGATCTAAATTCTACAGTCATGAAGTCTCTTGAGTCCTTTATGCTTTTTTCTAGAGCCACCAGTAGCTGTATAACAGTGCTTCTGAATTGGCTTTCTGACATTGAATTGTAATCCAGATTTTGTAACTCTGTGGGAGAGAGGACTGTTTCTGATTCTTTCTTTTGAGGTGAGGTTTTCCTTCTAGTCATGTTGCTCAGTGCAGAGTGGCCAAAAACAAGTTGTATTGGGAAAAGGAGAAAAAGAGAGGAGAGAAAGAAGGAAAGAAAAGAGAAAAAGAAAAAAGGAAGAAAAAAAGAAAAAAAGAGAAGAAAAAGAAAAAGAAAGAAAGGGAAAAAAGGGTTGGGGAAGCAAACAAGTCAAAAAGCAAAAAGCAAAAAAAAAAAAAAAAAAAAAAAAAAAAACACGGGGGGTATCTTCTGATTCTGTATACTTTAAGTCCCTTGACTTCCCCTGGAACTGGTCCGTGTCGCTGGTCTTCTGGGGGAGGGGCCTGCTGTGCTGATTCTCAGGTGTTAGCACTTGGGGGAGCTGCTCTGCCCCCCCGCCTGGTGCAGGGCTCAGTGGGGGTTGTTTACCCCGTGAGGCCCCGGGAGGAAGCCACAGTGGCGGGGGCAGCTCTGGGACCCTGGAGTCAGCTCCCGCAGTAGCTCCGGGGCTCTCCGTCTGCAGGGCCTGGGGGCTCTGGGGCGGGGCCGCTGATCTGCTCAGCTCCGGGCAGGAGCGTCCTTGCTGTCCTGGGCCCTCCCGGCCTCTGCCTGTCCCCGGGGGAGGCCGGATCCTGGGCTGTGTCCCGGCGCCCTGTGCTCGGGGTCTGCGCTGTTGGATTCGCGCTCCCGCCCCGCAGCCCCCTCCGCGGAGCCGCCCCCGAGCCCCTCCGAGCTGCTCCGGGTCCCGCCGTGCGCGCTGCAGCCCTTAGGGAGCTCGGCGCACTGCTCGCGGCAGGTGCCTGTTAGTGTCCCCGGGAGCCCGAGGGCATCCCCGCCCTCCTGGGTCCTGCTCTAACTCCCTGCGGGCGCCTTTCACCCCAGGAAGGTTGGTGCAGCTCCTGCTCCTCCGGGACGGGGCTCTCCTGTCCTGGGGACACTTCGCCCCGGCCTCAGCCCGGCTCCTCGCGGGGCCCCTCCCCCTTGGAGGCCTTTTGTTTCTTTATTCCTTTTTCCCCGTCTTCCTACCTTGAGAGAAGCGCGAACTCTTCTCACTGTAGCGTTCCAGCTGGTCTCTCTTTAAATCTCAGGCCGAATTCGTAGATTTTCAGGATGATTTGAAGGTTATCTAGGTAATTTGGTGGGGACAGGTGATTTGGGGACCTTACTCTTCCGCCACCTTGCCCCTCCCTCAAGGGGCAGGTTTTAAAAGTTGAAGTGCCAAATGTGGGGTTCAGACCCTTTGCTTCCAAGGGAGAAGTTCAGGGTTGTGAGTTCCCTTCCAGCTGTGGGTTATAGCACCAGGGATGTGGTTTATGGTGAGATTGTTCCAGCCTCTCCTACCCATTCCCAAGTGGGTTTCTTTGTTTGCCCAATATGTAGCAGTCACTCATCTCGTTTGTTTTTGTTTTAGAGAAGGGAGAGCATGAGTGGGAGGAGGGACAGAGGGAGAGGGAGAAATCTCAGGTGTTAGAATCAGAGAATCTCAAGCAGACTCCATGCTGAGCTCAGAGCCTGACTTGGGGCTCAGTCTCATGATCCTGAGATCATGACATGAACTGAAGTCAAGAGTCAGATGCCCAACTGACTTAGCCACCCAGGCATCCCATTGGTTCTTTCTTTCTTTCTTTTTTTTTAGAGGAAATTATTCCATATATAGTTATGGATTTGATGTGTCTGTGGAAGGTGGGGAGTTTTCTTTTTCTGTATCAATTAGGTGAATTATAGTAATTGATTTTCCACTATGAAGCAATCTTACATTTTCAGGATAAATTCCACTTTGCTATATTATTATTTTAAAATATTGCTGTATTTGTTTTATTTCTGTATTTTTGAGAATTCTTTTCTGTGTTGATGGAGCATACTTACCTGTAGTTTTCTTTTCTTGAAATATTTTTGTCTAGTTTTAGTATCAGAGTGTTGCTAGTCTTCTAAAATAAGTTGGGAGTGTTTCTTCCTGTTCTGTCTTGTGTGAAAATTTGTGTAGAATTGGCATGAAAATTTTTCTTGTATGTTTGGTAGATTTTCCAGGGAAGTCATTTAGGCCTGGAATTTTTTTTGGGAAGGTTTTAAACGGAAAAATCAACTACATATAATTTTTAATATATAGACATCAAATATATATCTATATTTTAAAATATATATAAAGATTTTTTAAAAAAAGATTTTATTTATTTATTCATGAGAGACAGAGAGGCAGAGACATAGGCAAAGGGAAAAGCAGGCTCCCCACAGAAAGCTGAATGTGGGACTCAATCCCAGGACCCCAGGATCATGACCTGAGCCAAAGGCAGATGTGCAACCACCAAACCACACAGGTGCCCCTATAGATCACAAATATAGTGGCTTAAAATAACCCAAATTATCATATAGTTCTAGAGGTCAGAAATCTAAAATAAGTCTCACTGGTTTAAAATAAAGGTGTTGGCAAGACTGTGTTCCCTTTTGGAAGCTCTAGGGGAAAATCCCATTTTCTTGTCTATCTCAGTTTCTGGAAGACACCTGTATTCCTTGGCTCTTGGGTCCTTCCTCCATCTTCAAAGCCAGCAATCGATTCACTTTACTTTCTGTTTTCTGTCCTCACATCTCTTACTCTGACTCTTTCCCTTTTAAAGGACCCTTGGCAATTACATTGGGCCCACCTGGATAATCCAGGATGCTCTCCTCATCTCAGGATCACGTCTGCAAATTCCCTTTTGTCATATGAGGTCGCAGATTCTGAGGATGAAGACAGGGATGTATATATTTTTTTGTGTGGGGGCCACTATACAGATAGTTTCAGGAAATGATTGTGGAGTATATACACCCCATGGTCTCTGCTCAGGTAGTAGAGCTGCTCCACATTCTAGGTATAAACACAGCTGCCATGTAGTATACCCTCGGTAATTCCGCTGATGTAAAAGAGGGAAAGCATTTCTTTACTTAAATTTTTTTTTTACTTGTACTTAATTTCTTTTTTTTTTAATTTTTTAAATTAATTAAAAAAATTTTTTTTTATTGGAGTTCAATTTGCCAACATATAGCATAACACCCAGTGCTCATCCGCCAAGTGCCTCCCTCAGTGCCCATCACCCAGTCACCCCAACCCTCACCCACCTCCCCTCCCACTACCCCTTGTTCATTTCCCAGAGTACTTAATTTAAATCATCGAAACCCTCCGGGGTCAAGTTTTTCCTTCCTCATTCACCTCTGTGTGTGTATGAGTGTGAGTACTTGAGCGCAGTGCACCCCAAGGAATCTCCTGCCAAGCCTGCAGAGGTCTGCCTTATGGTCACTGGGTGGTGCTGTTGGCATAAAGTTTCACCACATTCAACCCACTTCTGTTTAATAGCAGCAAACTTAATTATCAGCGTCGAAGGGCCTTCCTCTAATCGTCTGCTGTAACACACAGACAAAAAGTCAATTTAAATTTTAATCCCCTATTTGATTACTTGTCACTTGGTTTAGAATTATCCTGTCTTCCTGGGCTTAGGGTATTCTTTTTCTTTCCCCCCCTAAAGCACTGTTTTGTCCTTTGCCTCAAGATATTTTGAAGTCCAATTCCTACCTTTTCCCCACCCATATTCCTTATTTGGATGTAATTTTATTTTTTTAAACAAGTTTTTAGATTTTTGTTTATTTGTGTGTGAGAGAGAGAGTGAGAGCATGAGCATGAGCTGGGGGAAGGGGTAGAGAGAGACGCAGTCTCCTCACTGAGCAGGGAGTCTTGATGCAGGCTCCATCCCAGGACCCTGGGATCCTGAGCTGAGCTGGAGACAGTCGCCTAACTGACTGAGCCACCCAGGCACCCCCGCCACCCATATAAAAACTACTATTTCCTTCTTCACGTTTTTCAATTGGTTTCCTAATATAATAAATGACTATTTAAGGTCATTAAATAGTCACCTTTCATCTTCTCTTCTACAGCCTCTCAGCATCCTTAAGTTACTCTTTTTGGTGCCTTTTATATTTATCTATGTAACTTAAAGCAATATGTTTACATTTTTAGTTCTTGTTCCAACAATTATTACAGCAAGAATCCCTAGACCCCTCATTTTGAAAGGCTAAGGTACCAGAGACTCTCTACCTTTCTTCTCTCCTCTCCCCTTTCCATCTCCCAACTCTGGTCAACTGTAATTTTGCTTTTCAGATTGTCAGCATTGATTCTGTTTACATTCTCCTCCATAACCCCAGTGAAGTCACTATATTTGTCAGTATATTGATTCTACAACTTGGAAATAGAGATGTTCAGCTTATCAACTCATAGCTAACCTACCTGCATGTCATTCTTGCCTTCATGACACTTGACATCTGTGTCACAACTTTCCTGGGGTGCCACAGAGAAGGCTGTCTTTTTGCAGCCTCTCTTCTGTGTATTTTCAGTTAGGACCTCATCACTTTCTGTCACTTTTCCTTCAGCTTTCCATTTCCCAGGAATCTGATGACATTTCTCTTACCCTCACAGCTTCCCTGTTGTTCTCTTTATTGTAAGATTTTTAATGCCTTGACTCTTATTTAATAGTGTCCAGGGCCCATAATTTCTCAGACTGCTATCTTAAACCGATGTTCTAGAATGACTTCTCAAGTGCCCATGCTGTTCATGGTGCCTTCTACAGGTCCTGCCTGATTCCCCATGCCCTTGTTGTCGTGTTCTTGTCTCCCTTTGTGCAACTGCTGTGCCCTCTTCCCAGAAGCCCCAGTCCTGTTCCTATTTCCAGGCCAAGGAGGCTGACAAAAAGAAGGTATAATTGACTCTTGAACAACATGGGTGTGAACTGCATGGATCCACTTTTTTAAAAAAAGATTTTATTTATTTCTTCATGAGAGAAAGAGAGAGAGAGAGAGAGAGAGAAGCAGAGACACAGGCAGAGGGAGAAGCAGGCAGGGAGCCCAACATGGGACTTGATCTTGGGTCTCCAGAATCACACCATGGGCGGAAGCTGGTGCTAAACTGCTGAGCCACCGGGGCTGCCTGAACCCACTTTTTAAAAAAAATATTTTGTCTATTTATTCATGAGATGGTCCACTTATATGTAGTATTTTTTTTTCTATGAATCAGTACAGTATTGTTTATGTATTTTCTCTTGCTTGTGATTTTCTTTTTCTTTCTTTCTTTCTTTTTTTTTTAAAGATTTTATTTATTCATGAGAGACACACAGAGAGAGAGAGGCAGAGACACAGGCAGAGGGAGAAGCAGGCTCCATGCGGGAGCCTGACATGGGACTCGATCCCAGGTCTCCAGGATCACACCCTGGGCCAAAGGCGGGCGCTCAACCACTGAGCCACCCAGGGATCCCTTGTGATTTTCTTAATAAGAAAATTTCTTAACATTTTCTTTTATTTAGCTTCCTTATTATAAGAATATAACTCATAAAACATACAAAATATGTGTTACCCAACTGTTATGAGTGAGTCTTCCGGTCAACAGTAGGCTATCAGTTTTTGTTTTGGGGGGAGTCAAAAGTCTGTATAGATTTTTGACTACACAGGAGGCAGCACAGTTAACCCCCACATTTTTTAAGCATCAACCATAGTATTTAAACCACCTCAGTACCTCCCTGGCTGAAGATGATCATAGTTGCCCTGTGGGGCTGTAGACAGGAGTCCTTGTTCTGATCTCTGAGTCCCAGATTTGTCCTGATGACATGACTTCTCCTGCCCTTTATGCCCCAGACTCCTGGGACTTTACTTGTGCTTTCTTTCTGTTTCTAGCAATTTGGCTTGTGTTGGTCTCCTCTCTTTGTCCATTGGTAGTCTTGTGAGCCAGCCAGACCATAGCACACCTCCCAGATAATCATGGCTAGCATGCCCTGACCACCATCTCAGATTCCCTGTTACTGTGTACCACCTCTGTCACTGGGCCCTCACTACCTTCTCCTGGAAATCTAGCTGCAAGCTGCTATCTGCGTGTCCCTGATGTGGCCACCTGTTTTTAACATGTCCTTGTCCTCCTGGTTGCCCTTCCTGTTGTTCATTCAGTCTGCCTACTCCGCTTTTTCGACCTCACCTATTTTCTTTCATTAGGTGCCATCTTCCCCACTTCTTGCTTGCTTGAGCTGCTACAAGGAAAGCAGAGATACTTTGTACTTTCATCTGTTCACATATCACCCTCCAATTCTCCACATCCTACAATCTATATATCCTCAGTGAGGGCAATATCATCCCTAAGAGGGTAGACATTGGTTTTGGGAGCTGAAAAAAATTTACTCCTTTTGCATATAAAGCACAGATATATGCATATTGTACATGAACAGATAAACAGCATATATTTGCGGTATTAAACAGTTAATAATGAAGATCACCTCTCTTTGTGGAGAGCAATTATCTCTGTGTAAGAAGAACTTACAGTGCAATGGGAGAGTCTCCACTGATGGGCATGACCTTAAGACCCTACCCAATTCCATCTCAGTGCTGGGCTGGGTTGAACTGAATTGCTCATATGAAGATTAGACTTGTGTAAGGATACCAGAGTGAGAGAGAGAGATAGACAGACAGAGGAAGAAAAGAAATAGAAAAGGAAAAAGAGAGAAGAGATATTGATTGGTTTCAATAAACTTTTGTAGAAGTTTTTTTTTATTTTTTATTTTTAAAAATTTTTTTTATTATTTATTTATGATAGTCATACAGAGAGAGAGAGAGAGAGAGAGAGAGAGAGGCAGAGACATAGGCAGAAGGAGAAGCAGGCTCCATGCACCGGGAGCCTGATGTGGGATTCGATCCCGGGTCTCCAGGATCACACCCTGGGCCAAAGGCAGGCGCCAAACCGCTGCGCCACCCAGGGATCCCCTTGTAGAAGTTTTATATCTAAAAATTTTGGAAAGAATTATTTTCTTATAGCATAATTAAGTTTTATATCATTAAAAAAAACATAAAATTGTGTTTTTTTCAATACATATTGGGTGGGGACACTCATCAAAACATGCTTAGGATGTTAGAGACTTTTCTCTTCCCTGGAGAAAGTAAAGATCAGGGCTCTTATTTTGGAGGATCCTGGAGGATGGGATACACCTCAGGTAGATGGGCCTTCAAGGAAGGGTTGCTGGCAAGGAAAATCCCAGGGGGCAGCAGTGGCTATGTGAATGAGGGTTCTGACGTCATCTGCTAATATGAATGCTGTATGTTAGGAGACACATGATCTATCTCATTAGGGTAATGATTAAGAGCAAGGCTCCTGAGCTAGACTGCCTGAGTTAGAATCCCTTCTCCACTGTTGACTAGCTGTCTGACTCTGAGTAGGTCACTTGATTTCTGTGACACAATTTCCTTATTTGTAAAATGAGGATGATAGGTATGTACTTTATTGAGAATTAAATGTGTTAATACTTATAAATATATACTTAGGCAGAGTAAGTTCTCAAGCATGAAGGTTTTTAATATTCCTTGCCTCTAGTGCCATGGATGGCATGTAGAAATCATGATAAATATTTGCTGAATAATAAATGTGGCACTACCTATGAGAGGAATGAACTAGATCTTTTGCGAGTCTTTGGAGAATGACAATGCAAAGATCCTGATCTCAATAGCTCTTTATTAAAAGATAATCTTAAAGTAAAATGACTAGTTTTAATCTATTAAAGTCTATTGCTAAGTTCTATTTTATGTATCTGTGCCAAGGAGAATGATTAGTTGTTTCTTGTTTTTCCTTGGTTATGGTGTTGGTGCTGAACACTCACTAGGAAAGAACAAAGGTTTGATTTCTTCCTCCCAACCTAGAAAGGGAAGGTTGGCATTTGTGTTCCTCCAGGTTTGAATTGTGAGGAGTGTTTTCAGCATGAAGGAGGCAGGGATGCAAATGGGATGGGCAGATTATGTAGGATCAGTCCTGAATGGGAAGGCAGCCTTCCAGTGGAGGTAGGTGAGAGGGGGCCATATGGAGGGTGAGGACAGGAGGAACCTTCTTGAGGGGTTGGGTCTGTACTCCCCTCCTGCGTCCTAGGATGTGCCCTTGAATGTGGCAAGGCCTTTGATGGGACAGCTGATGGAGGGCAGTAGAGGATGAAGATTGGGTATGTTCTGGAGTTGCTCCTTCAAATGAACCACTTAAATAAAGAGCATCTTTCAGGAAAATTAGAATGAAGTGATCACTACAGAAGTCCTTAAAAACTTTTTTTTTTTGTATTGTGTAAGCCTCACCAGTTTCTTGTGTGATATCAAGGGTGGGGGGGGTGGTTTACAAAACATGATTTGAAATTCTTATCATTATGAAAGATGGAGAATTTAAGTTTGTATTTAATTTGACTAGGAAAAAGAGAATAGCATGAAATTTCTGCTGCTTAGCATTGTGGGCCACATATAGAGCATCCTCAGTATTCAGTTTAGCTGATGATTCACTGAAGCTGGACATAAATTGAAGATTTTAAAACTATTTTTGATAATAGGCATTGCTTTGTAAATTTGCAGTTTTAAGGTGTATATTCACAGATTATTTTCTCCTTAGAAAGAAGGTTGCTCTTTGTGTAAGTTATTATTAAGGCAGACAGATACTTTGGAACATGCCATAGTGATTTAACAGAGTGCTGTAGTGCTTGCTAGGTGGTTGATTCGAAGGAGCATCTCTAGAACATTCCCTATCCCCTATTGCCCTCCATCAACTGCTATCTCAAAGGCCTTGCCACATTCCAGCCTACCTCATGGGAACTGTAACTGGGATACAGGCTTAAAGCTGTCAAGAAGGGTTCTCTCTTTCCCTGCCCTTCTATGTCCTCACCTCATCTTTCTCTCCTCAAGGTATTAAAATATGTAGCACTAATATTTAAAATATAAAAAATACAATTTAACATCAAATTAGCTGAATATAAAAATGAAAAATTTTTTATTTCTATATTTATTTTTTATTTTTTATTATTTTTGTTTTGTTTTGTTTTAAATTTATTTATTTATTTTTTATTTCTATATTTATAAAAGAGATATAATCTAGAAAAGATGTAACATGACTCGATGTATGTGCCAGATACAGAGCCTGCTCTGTAGCAGGAACCTGATGACTGCCTGCTAAATTAATGAACCATAATACCTATGTATCTTGTATAATCTCTATATAGAAACTTATAGGAGACAGCATGAGAAAATGCAATGAGCATGGGCTGTGTTGTCAGAGGAACTGAGGTTTAAATTCTGACTCTTCTTGGACGAATTACTTATCTTTAAGATTCTGTTAATAAGATCTACTGTATAGAACTACAGTATGGATTAAATAAGAAAACATAAGTAACTTATTTAACAAAGTGACTAGAATGCAGTTATTACCCAATAAATATTTTGTGATGTTTAGGGCAAACCATCCTAGCTGCTGTAGCATACAAACCCACTATTCTCAGACACTTAACTTCATAAAATCAGTTCTTTCCTCATTTCCATATGAGTATTTCTGGGTGGGTGGTATTCAGTGTGATTATTTTGGAACTAAGGCTTCTTCCATTTGGTGATTCTATGTCATCTCATTTAGCCAATGGATGAGGAAGGAGGAAGCAAGATGAAGTGTGGGAGTCTCTAGTGACATACATCACTGCCCCACATTCCAGTGGCTAAAAGTCTGTTATGGATTCAGGTATAAGGAAGACTAGTTAATGTAATCTTGTGTGGTCGACAGAGGAAATGTGTTTGGTGAACATCTTGTCAGTCTCTGCTACAATTTTATTCCCCTTTCCTCTTTTATTTTTCTCTCCTCTTAAAATACAGTGCTATTTTAATTTTAATTTATTATTAATTACTACTAGGTCTAATGCTGTTTCCTTTTGAAGGTCTAACCCATTTAGTCATTTCTTGTACATGAAAAGACTTTTTTGTACTTGATTAGGCTCTAGTGCAAAGTTTGCAACAAAACCCTTGAAGAAGATTAAAAGGAGGTAGGAGGAGAGGGAGTGAGGGAGGGAGTGAGGGGGGGGGTGGAGAAAAGGAGAGGGAGAGAGAGAACAAGTGAGCACAAACATGCATGAGAATATGAGCATATATTTAATGCTGGTGAGGAAGAGGTGAAACAGGCACTCTCATTCATTCCTGATTAATACGACTCTTTGGAAAGAACTTCGACTTTGAAATATTTATACTGTTTGATATAGTATTTCTATTTTGGGGAAATGACCTAAGAAAATGCTTTGAAATACAGATAAAAATTCTTATGTGTAAAATGTTAACCATAACATTACTTATAGTAACAAATAATTGGAAACAATCTAAATGAGAACCCTAGAGAGACGGTTAAGTACATTATAGTACATACATATAATGAAATGTGGTACAGCAATTAGATATAATCATTCTAAATAACTTCTAGTAACAAGAGAAAATACCCTACAATGTTAAAAGATGAAAGTAGAATATACAACTCTAGAGGTAGTATAATTCCACCAAAGAGAGAAAATATTCAAGAAATATACTGGATATAACCAATATGTCTATCTAGAGTAGAATGGATAAATTAAATTTTTATATATAATGCAGTGGATTATTATATAGCAATGAAAATAAATGAACTCCAGCTACATCCAATAATGTGTATTAATCTGCCATACATATTATTGAGTGAAAAAATCAAGATATAAAATACATAAAATATGATTTAGTCTGTATAAAGTTTAAAAACAGACAAAATTGAAATGAAATTTTTAGTGATATATCCTTAGGTGATAAAATTTTAGTGAAAAGCAACAGAAATAAGTATCACAAAAGTTAATTTGGTCATTACTTATGGGGGAGGAAGAAGGTGGTAACTGGGGAAAGATGTTTGGAAGCTACAGAGGTGATGGTAATTTTCCATTTCTTGGCCTGGATAATGGTTACTGGAAGTTTGTTTTGTAAGTATTTCTCAAACTCTATACTTACATTATGTGTACTTAGATACAGGTGTATTTCACAATAAAGATATTGGATATACTAGAAAGAAATTAAGCTACTCATAAAATTATTGTTTCTTAATGGTAAAATTATAGTTGTTTTTTGTCTTTGTATTTTACTCTATTTTCCAAATTTCCTACAATGTACACACCTTCCTTTTGTCATCAGAGACCCAGTTAGCTAAGGCCAATGAGAAAATCATTGCTGAAATCACCTCCTTGCTGGTGAAAATAAGTAGCAAAATTTTTTAAAATAAGTGAGAATTCCAGTGGGATTTTAGAAAACACTTAAGGAAGGAAATGCCAGGAAAAATGGGCTTAATATGGATCCTGGGGGAAAACAGGTTACTTATCTTTTCTCTGAATTTGTATGCTGAGATTACCATTTAAACCAGGATCTGCTGGTGGCTATCATTACCACTGAATGGAGAAAAGCCTGCTGGGAATGAAGCCAACACAAAAAAGAGCAGAGCAAAGAGATGGAGAAGATAAAGTCATGATGAAGTGCTCTAAGCAATTTGATCCATCTCTACCTAAAGCTACATGAACTCTGCTTAAGCTAGTTTCTTTCATAGTAACCATGAGTGCTGATGATCAACATACATCTTCTCTTTTATTCTGTGTTAATGCAAACAAAAATGGAGAAAGTATGTAGTGGGTGTGATGCCAGCCATATACCTGAAAGTCCCAATAAGAAAGCAGTTTGTTTTCCCTATTGCTAGCTCTATTAAGGGAATAGCATCATAGAATATTTAGCTAATCAAATCTAACCAAGAGAGAGAGAGAAATATTGGGAAGAAGGGCTTTGGGTGATTCCACATAACATTACGTTGAAGACTTCTTTACCTGTAATAGGAAGGGGTGGGGAGATCCATTCCCTTGTGCTCTCAGAGCCTGAGCACCCCACCACAATGAATCTGATTCTAATGTTCAATAACATGTATTTTTCATAAAAAATGGTTCCTCATGAAGTAATAGCAATTTGATCCAAAGCTCAGAAAAATTACCTGCTTGAAAGAGAGAACTTTATTAAATCTTGATATCAAGTGCTCTAATAAATGCTAAGCTGAATAAACAAGTCTTGGATAAGATGCTAGCGAGGACTTTTGGTTGAAAAATTGAATCACAAAGATGAATCAATTGATAACAATACATATCTACAAAGGTTTCTTGCTTTCAGATCTCTTGCTTAAGGAGGTAAGCAGGAATTCAAAGCCAACTAAGGTTTAAAATCTGTTTTAAAATCTGCTTCAACCTCAAAATATATAACACTTTAATTATTTTTAAAAATATATTATATTTATTTATTTGAGAGAGAGAACACACATGCATGCATGGGAGTAGCAGGGAGGGGTATAAGGAGAGGGAGAGAGAGAATCTCAAGCAGACTCTTTGCTGAGCATGGGGCGCAGTGTGGGGCTTGATCTCACAACCCTGAGATCATGACCTGAGCCAAAATCAAGAGTCAGATACTTAACCGACTGAGCACCCAGGCACCCTGCATAACACTTTATACTTTAGTTATCCATTTAAGCACATATATCCTATTCCTTATGCAGTTATGATTTAAGGAGTATTCAATGTTATTCTTGTGATTTTTGCCGTTTACTGAAGATGAGCTATAGTTCCTTTCTGACTTTAAAGACATCAGGAACTTTTTTGGAGCATAACATTTTCATTTAGTTATTATGAAAATAATATTTTATAATTATAAAATAATAGGGTCATATTCTTGAAGGTTAAGAATATAAAGAAAGAAAAAGATACCACTCTAACAATTAATGTATACCATTTTCCTTCCTTCCTTCCAAAATAATCCTTCCTTCTTCTTGTTGGGGTCTCCCAGGGGATTCCAATGTACAGAAACCCACTTCTCTACTTGGTCTAGATCAGGTCAGTAAGTTACAACAAAAAATAAGGCAGAAGAGGTTCAGAAGTTACTTGTATTGATGGAATAGGGGATAGGGACTCTAGGTTGATCACATGGATTTGCTAATATTGAACCCCAGAATTAAGCAGATATACCAGCAGTATTGAATAGAGGAGTCCTCCCCAGGAAGGAGCAGAACCCTTGATACATCAGAGGAGTATCACTACCCTGAAGCCAGGACAGTACCGATGGTGGTCTAAGTGAAGCACACTCACTTATTCTTCCTAAACCTAGCAATCAGTTAGCTCCCTCCTCCTCTCGAGGACCAGTATGAGTAAAGGGAAAAGGGCAGTTTATCAAGGCAACATAGAGAAAAATCCTCCTTTTGGAAAATGGGAGTAGAAAGGGTGTTTTCTTGTTACAAGTAAAAACAACAACAAAAACTCCTACAACCAACAAAAGAACCCCAGAGGAGTGTAGTATTTCAAAACTCAAAAAGAACAATTCAATGGTTGTGATGGAGCCATGATTATTGTTTTGTCAAGAAATATGCACAGAAAGCAATTAACATAGCAGCACTGAGATTACTGTCCTTAGAAAGGCCTGCTTTAGGGATGCCTGGTTGGCTCAGTGGTTGAGCATCTGCCTTCGGCTCAGGGTGTAATCGCGGGGTCCTGGGATCGAGTCCTGCATCAGGCTCCCCGTGAGGAGACTGCTTCTCCCTCTGCCTATGTCTCTGTCTCTCTCTCTCTGTGTCTCTATGAATAAATAAATAAAACCTTAAAAAAAAGGCCTGCTTGCAAGATTGTCCTCTGGTTACTTTGAGAGGGTTCCCATCATGCCTACAACTGATTAGAATTTTTTATTGTGCCTAAACTATACAAACAATGTGGTCTATGTTGAACTTTGTTCCTTTTTTTTCCACATGTCTTCCCATTCTTTTCCTTTGCTGATTTTGTTTTGTTTCCTTTCACTGTAATCCATCTTAGCTGTGAATATGATTATATGCTGAGACTTGTGAACCCTCCTGGAGAATCATTGAAGCTGGCAGTGCTCCTATGGGCCCCTGAAATAACATGGCTAGTGGTTTCAATTGTTCCTTTGATTCTCAGCCATTCCTCCATGAAATAAGAATTATAGGAGTTGCCCAAAAATGGACTGTGAGACTTAAGAGACTCAGAAGGAAGGTAAAATGGAGGTCATTTGTCTATGGACTATGGTAGATTGTATTAGGTTAACTTAGCTAACCTGAAACTATATTTTCTAGAGTTCCTTTTCCTATATGGTTTGGGGTTATCATGAGTCAGGAGAGATATTTTGTATAAGGTTTGGAAGTCAGAAGTGGGACAGCAGTTATCTTGCTTTTTGTGCTCTAAAGTTTGAATGAGGTGCTGTCGTAGATCATGCATGTTGTCACTTGTCCACTGGTTCATCTGATTGGCACAGGTCAGCATCTGGGCTTGCATCAGCTACAGCTCCTGCCTCAGCCTCCCCAACTCCTGGGCCAAATGCATGGTTAGCTTTATGATGAAAGGTACCAGTGTCTCCTGTGGAATACATTCATCATCAAAGGTGAAGACTTGGGGGTACTGAAAGACCAAGGCAGGTTCCAGTTCATCTAAAGGAGTTCCAGCTCAGCCTCAAAAATATTGGAAGAGGAAATCCCTCACAATCTCTAAGTGTCCCTTGATGTTCTTGCTGGGTATGCTGATAATACAAGCTCCTCCTACCTGTGCAGTTCTCAGGGCTGTGTTTATTCCCATCATGGTTGGCTGGTTGGCTCAGTGGTTGAGTGTCTGCCTTCGGCTTAGGGAGTAATCGTGGGGTCCTGGGATCCCCCTCTAGGTTACTGTGAGTAACCTTGAGGATTAGATAATATTTTACTCTGGGATAAAAATCAGACTTGCTTACTAAACAGTAAACTATACGTGCTTACTTTGGTGAATTCTCTAAACTCAGTGTTTCTCACCTATGATGCAAATTCCAGTATCCATTAGGTGCGGTATCCATCTGAGAAGCTCTGTGTTGCACCCATAGGACTTGAGGGTGAGAAGAACTGAGACAAACATGATGTTTTGCTGCTTGCTGTACTGTGAGTAACAAGTATTTCCTCTCTGACCCTGGAATATAGTGTCTTCTACCAGAACCCATGGAACAGTAAAAGGCTAATTTATTAGCTTGAAAGTAGATTAAAATCTTAGACTCTGACAGCAGGTTCTAGTTTATTCTCACTTCCTCCACTTCATGCTCATCTTCCCTTCCCAGCTGCCTGCCCTGTGAACTTCAGGCACCAGACATAGAGACAACAGACTCACATAGATTGACTTTTGCCCACTCCTTAACCCTCTTTTACTCTTGTAACCACCAATCTAATCTGTTCTCTGCATCTATGAGGGCTTTTTAAAAAATATTGTTTTGTTTGTAGATGACTCATATAAGAGAAATTGTATGGTATTTGTCTTTGTCTGACTTCTTTCACTTAGTGTTATACCCTTTAGGTCCATCCATGTTGGTGCAAATGGCAAGATTTCATTCTTCTTTGTGGCTGAGCACTATTCTATTATGTGTGTGTGTGTGCATGTGTGTGTAGAAATAATCCTCTTTATCCATCTCTCCATGAGTGGACACTTATATTGTTTCCACGTATTGGCTATTGTAAATAATGCTATGAACATAGGGGTGCGGATATCTCTTACCATAGTGTTTTCATTTCCTTTGGATACATTGCCAAAGTGAAATTGGTGGATCATAGTTTTATTTTTAATTTTTTGAGGAACTTCCATACTATTTTCCATAGTGATTGTACCAATTTATAATCCCACCAACAGTGAACAAGAGTTCCCTTTTCTTTACATCCTCATCAGCATTTGTTATCTCGTCTTTTTATTTTATTTTTTTATAATTTAAAAAAATTTTTTATTGGAGTTCAATTTGCCAACATATAGCATAACACCCAGTGCTCATTCCACCAAGTGCCCCCCTCAGTGCCCATCACCCAATCACCACAAACCCCCGCCCACCTCTTCCACTACCCCTTGTTCATTTCCCAGAGGTATCTCTCATGTTTTGTCACCCTCAGTGATATTTTCACTCATTTTCTCTCCTTTCCCTTTATTCTCTTTCACTAATTTTTATATTCCCCAAATGAATGAGACCACATACTGGTTGTACTCTTCCGATTGACTTATTTCACTCAGCATAATACCCTCCAGCTCCCTCCACGTCGAAGCAAATGGTGGGTATTTGTCTTTTCTAATGGCTGAGTAATATTCCATTGTATACATAGACCACATCTTCTTTATCCATTCAGCTTTCGATGGACACCGAGGCTCCTTCCACAGTTTGGCTATTGTGGACATTGCAGTGTGGTACTGGCACAAAAACAGACACATAAATCAATGGAACAGAATAGAGAATCCAGAAGTGGATCCTCAACTTTATGGTCAACTAATAGTTGACAAAGCAGGAAAGACTATCCACTGGAAAAAAGACAGTCTCTTCAATAAACGGTGCTGGGAAAATTGGAATCCACACAAAGAATGAAACTAGACCACCCTCTTGCACCATACACAATGATAAACTCAAAATGGATGCCTTTTTATTTTAAAGATTTTATTTATTTATTAGAGAGAGATAGCGAGAGAGAGAGTATGAGTGGGGTGGGGGGGGAGGTTAGAGGGAGAAGCAAGCTCTCCACTGAGCAGAGGGCCTGACATGGAGCTCAATCCTAGGACCCCGGGATCATGACCTGAGCTGAAGGCAGATGCTTAACTGACTGAGCCACACAGGTGTCCCTCTCTTGTCTTTTTAATGAGAACAAGTCTGACAGGCATGAAGTGATAGTTCATTGTGGTTTGATTTGCAGTTCCCTAATGATTAATGGTGTTGAATACCTTCTCCTGTACCTGTTGGTCATTTGCATAACTTGTTTGGAAAAATGTCTATTCATTTCCTTTGCCTGTGTTTAAGTCAGATTTTTTTTTTTTTTTGCTATCAAGTTGTATGAGTTCATATATCTTGGATTATACAACTTATCAGATATATGGTTTGTAAATATCTTTCCAATTTTGTATGTTGTCTTTTTATTTTGTTCATTTCTTTTGCTATGCAGATGATTTGTAGTTTGATGTAGTCCCACATGTTAATTTTTTATTTTGTTGTTTGTGCTTTAGATGTTACATCCAAAATATTGCCAATACGAAAAGCTTTTTATTCTGTTGTGTTTTTGTCTAGTTTTACGGTTTTCAGTCTTAAGTCTTTTTGAGTTAATCCATTTTGAATTAATCTTTGTGAGGGTGTAAGGTAGGGAGATTGTATCATATTAGGGGAGAACTGTGTATCTCAGCAGGGGTATGCAAGCTATGGATATGGAATCTAGAAATAGGTGGTTATTAAAAGTCAAGGAAGATAAATGGCAGATATGACACTTCTGTTAACAGTGGCACTGTCCTAGTATGATAGTATGGTACTTATGGTAGTAGCCAGGCAGACCACCTGTCTTAGATTAGGTCACCAGACATAATAAGATAAGGGATAGTGACCAATGACTCAAACTGAGGCTAAAAGGACTGGTGTGGTGGCAAGATTGGCTTGATACTGAATGCCAAAGTTCAGCTTGCCCCAGAGAGCCAAGGTCTGGATTGTACATAGAGATGGAAAGGGGAGGGCCAGCAAGTAGGTCAGGTGGTTCTGGCTGTCAAGAAAGGAAGACTGCGGGTTAGATGCAGGGACCTCAGTCTGAAAGTGCGATGCACCTGGCACTAGTCATGCTAATGTGGATAATGTTGTGCTGTTATTACAGCTTTATTCTATAAAGTGGATTGTATATCAGAGACCTGGCTGGCTGGCTTGCTTGCTTGCTTGCTTCCTTCCTTCCTTCCTTCCCTCCCTCCTTCCCTCTCCTTCCTTCCTTCCCTCCCTCCCCTTCCTTCCTTCCTTCCTTCCTTCCTTCCTTCCTTCCTTCCTTCCTTCCTTCCTTCCTTCCTTCCTTCCTTCCTTCCTTCCTTCCTTCCTTCCTTCCTTCCTTCCTTCCTTCCTTCCTTCCTTCCTTCCTTCCTTCCTTCCTTCCTTCCTTCCTTCCTTCCTTCCTTCCTTCCTTCCTTCCTTCCTTCCTTCCTTCCTTCCTTCCTTCCTTCCTTCCTTCCTTCCTTCCTTCCTTCCCTTTACTTCTCTCCCCTTCCATCTTCTTTTTTCTGTTTTTTTTTGTTTGTTTGTTTGACTATATGTAGAAACCTGATACCCAATTAGAATAAGAGAAGTAGAACTGTGTAGTATCTCTAATTCATGCTTTTGGTGATAAGAAAGGCCTTGGGCTTTCTACCCACCTAGACTATCTCAGGTGGTTCCATTACATTAACTATTCCACAGATGCAGGTTATATTTCTAATCTGACTTTTCCTGTGAGGTTGGAGCAGACCCGTCTCCCTACTTGTCATTCCCACTACCTCTTCCCTTGAAACCTGCCCCTTTCTCAGTGTTTTCCAACTCAGTACATGCCATTCATCCTGGTCTGTAATCATTCTCCACAGAGCAAAGTGGTCTTTTTTAGGTTTTAATCAGTTTTTAAGGTGTCACAAAAATTTTAAGTGTTTTACCTTTAGTCATGTATTTTTCCAGTAAAACCTGTGGTTTTTATTATATGATTTGGCATAGCAGAGTGGTTTTTAGAAATGCATATGTCTTGGGGCACCTGGTTGGCTGCCTTCAGCTCAGATCATGATCTCAGGGTCCTGGGATTGAGCTCCAGGTCTGGCTCTATGCTCAGTGGGGAGTCTACTTCTCCTACTGCCCCTCCCTGCCTGTCTCATTCTCTTTCAAATACATAAATAAAATCTTTTTTATTTATTTATTTATTTATTTTTTAAATTTTTATTTACTTATGATAGTCACAGAGAGAGAGAGAGAGAGAGAGAGAGAGAGAGAGAGAGGCAGAGACACAGGCAGAGGGAGAAGCAGGCTCCATGTACCAGGAGCCCGATGTGGGATTCGATCCAGGGTCTCCAGGATCACGCCCTCGGCCAAAGGCAGGCACCAAACCGCTGTGCCACCCAGGGATCCCACATAAATAAAATCTTTTAGAAAAATGCATATGCTTTATTATAGCAGAACTAACCACACAAATTTCTTACTTCTAAGGGACTACATGTTGGCCTCCTCTTGTCACTCTAACCTCTTCTCATACCTCCCTTTTGTGTCACAGTGCTTCAAGCACCCAGGCACACCCCAACCCAGGGTCTCTGAGAGACTTGTTTTTTCTGCCTGGGGATTTCGTCTTTGAGTTCCTGTCATGATGGTTCCACTGCTTCCGTCACATTTTCAGATGGGCCTTTGCCATCCACTCTATCTGACATGCCTCCCCTTCAATCTCCCTTTGATAGTTCTAATAAGCCATCTTGTGTATTCCTTTTGGTAAATGTATCATAATATAAAATTACCTGAAGTATTTTATTATTTTTCTTCTTACTAAAATGCAAGATCATGGAGGATACTTCTTTATATCCATCAACTTTAACGAGGCCTGGTACATAGTGGGCACTCAACAAATATTTTTTGAATGAAAGAAAATGAACATTTTTGTCATCTTTTTGCTCTACCAAAATGCTTTTACCAAAAACCCACATATTTCTGATCTATAAAATCATGTCAGAAAAATTTTCAGAATGTGAATCTTCCTCCAAGCTTTCTCCAAAGGGTACTGTAGCATTTTACTAGAGTGAATGAACACTAGGAAAAAGGAAATACCAAACTTTTGAAGAGATTGTTACACACTGGCTCTGAATTGATGCTAAATCTAAGGGTACCAAAATCCCACTGTGGTCAAAGTAGGGCTCATGGTGGTCAAGTGATATATCTCTATCATTCTGGCCTAAATTTGAATTACTGTCTGCTTAATAGATCTGCAGAATCTTATGGTTCTTTCCTAAGTTACTGAATGTATAACTTGAATGGGCACATTTATCAACTGGAAGAATCATTACAAAGGTTCTCTGGCTTGTAAAGTAAAGACATTAGGAAGAATCAAATGGATGCCCCTAGAATTTCCCCTCCCTGCCAGGATGGTAAACAAAAGCAATACCACATCTCTTTAGAAATTGCAGGGATTACTGTCACTAGCAAAGACTCTGAAGATGTAGGTATGATGATACAAATCAGATCTCTAGAAGACATAGACATGGCCAACAAGCAAATGAGAAAATGCTCTGCATCACTTGCCATCAGGGAAATACAAATCAAAACCACAATGAGATACCATCTCACACCAGTGGGAATGGGGAAAATTAACACGACAGGAAACAACAAATGTTGGAGAGGATGTGGAGAAAGGGGAACCCTCTTGCACTGTTGGTGGGAATGTGAACTGGTATAGCCACTCTGGAAAACTGTGTGGAGCTTCCTCAAAGAGTTTATGACCCACTTTTTGTTCCTCGGATGTCTTACTAAGGCATCTAAACCCCATGAAAAAAAATTCAGAGGCCTACTAGCTCAATGAGATTTCTGAGACACCATCTCAAGGGTAAAAGACAAGTTCCCTGCACCTCGTACCACCAACCAACAGAAAGAGGCACAATACTGGATAGACTTTTTTGGATTTTGGAGGCAGCATATACTTGACTATTTATGATACCTCCTACTGAATAAGCTGTAGGTCTTTGGTTTTGAATGCAGACTGCGGAAGAAAGCACTGCTGCAAGTCCAAGCTGCAATGAAAACTTGCTTGCTCTCTTCCTTCTTTTCTTTCTTTCTGTGTCTCTTATTTATATATAAATATATTTATATATATTATTTAACTATATATTTGTTTTTGAGGGATTCCATCTTGTTTTTATTTTTCCCAGTTTACACACAAAAAAGTAGAAGAATACAAGATTAAAACTGCAAAAGTAGTTAATTGGTAGAACATATATACACAAGAAAAGTCCAGATAGCAAGACAGGCTTATCTATAATAAGGAAAGACATATAAAAATTAAGGTAGCTTGTAGTTTTCATATTAAACAGTTAAAAAAAATATGCCACAATGAGTGCCATTGTTTACAGTAATATTGAAGGGGGAAACAACACTTATTTAGGGACAGGTATACCACAAGGTCCAGCATCCATGCAATAAATTCACAAAACTATATTACAGTTAGTAATCAGAGTTTATCAGAGTTTAAGAACTATTCCCAAATGTTATAAATATATACATATATTTATAACATTTATATATATAGATAAATATATATTTATTTATTATGAGACAGAGAGAGAGAGAGTGTGTGAGTGTGAGCAAGCAGTGGGAGGGAAGAGGAAGGGGAAAGGATTTCAAGCAGACTTCATGCTGAGTGTGGAGCCTATCACGGGGCTCAGTCTCACAACCCTTAGATCATGACCTGAGCCAAAACCCAGAGTTGGATACTTAACTGACTAAGCCACCCAGGTGCTCCTGCATGCTTTCTCTTTTGGATAACTATTCTTTAGAGGAATTGCTCTAGGTTTGCTATCAGGCCTCAATGTCTAATCATTGGACATCAAGTGACTAGGTGACCTAAGATTCCATCATTAACTGGATATTCTCTGAGCTACCAAGCTATAAAGTTAGGCATGAGAAACAGAAATCAGTTATTAAATGGAAATGGCAAATAAGAAATTGAGCTTGAGCCTGTGCCAAAAGGCACAGGAAGTTGTGTGAGAGGTTACCTCAGACTCCTTCAACACTAACTGATGTTGTATTGTCTTTTTCTTTCTTCCATATCTATGACTTCATGGAGAATTTCTTGTGAATTTACGACTGAAGGGGAACAAAACTTGGGCCTGGTTTACAGATGGTTTGGTGGTCTTGATTCCCAAGGGGGACCCAACAATGGTTCTATTGAACTAAAAGTTGAGACTGCCACTTTACTGTTTGGATCTTCATGTCGTTGAATTAACAGGTCCAGAAGGAAGTTATTCTGTTTGGGGGCATTGATCCTGATTTCCAATAGGAAATTGAGTTCCTGCTGCACAAAGGGGCAATGAGTATGTTTGTGTTGTTATAACAAAATACCATACACTGGGGTGCTTATAAATAACAGAAATTTATTTCTCACAGTTCTGGAAGTCTGAGATCAGGATGTCCACATGGTCAGGTGTGAGCTCTTTTTAGCATTGCATACTTCTTGTTGTGTCCTCACATGGTGGAAAATCAAAAGATCTCTCTTTATTTTTTTTATTAATTTTTTTATTATTATTTATTTATGATAGTCACAGAGAGAGAGAGAGAGAGGCAGAGACACAGGCAGAGGGAGAAGCAGGCTCCATGCACCGGGAGCCCGATGTGGGATTCGATCCCGGGTCTCCAGGATTGCGCCCTGGGCCAAAGGCAGGCGCCGAACCGCTGCACAACCCAGGGATCCAAGATCTCTCTTTAAAGACACCTATCCCATTTGTGAGGGGAGCCTTTATTATGTAATCACACCTCAAAGTCTCCACCTCCTAACACCATTGCCTTGGGTATTAGATTTTCAATATGTGAATTTTGTAGGGGGAAACTAAAATTCAGACTATGGCAGAGGAATATGGAGCCAAGGAAATTCTTTGGAGTTTCTTGGTACTTCTTCTCTAAGAGTAAAAAGTTAATAGAAAACGACAGAAATTTTAACTAGAAATTTTAACGAACTAGAAATTTAGTATCTTCAGAAATGAAGGTTTCGAAAAAAAAAAAAAAAGAAAAGAAAAGAAAGAAATTAAGGTTTTGTTCACTATGTAGAGAATCCTGACTAGCAGAGGTCTTGATATGGACAAAGGAAACAGGAATGAGATGTAGAAGGAAGGGTTTATAAATATCAACTACCATGACCATTACAGAAATGAAGACTGCAGTGGCTATACATATTGTCTTGCGTATGTGTACATATATACTTTCATTTCTTTTCCTTTTCTTTACAATTGTATGGAAGTTTTGTTGGAACTAAACTTTGCAACTAAGTCTTTAGAACGTTTACATGTGGCTGTGACTGAATTTGAAGTATAATTAATATAGCTCAGAGAGGAATACAATGACTGATGGATATTTTGAGGAGAGGATGAGAGTGCCTTAATTTGTCTAAGAGAGAGTTCCATCATGTTAGGTGCAAATAGAGAGTTTCTTTTGTTGCTATATGAAGGTTAAAATATATGTAGAAAGAAAAAAAAAGACAAATATATGTAGAAAGAGTGTGAATGGATGCTGAGTAGCCAAACGAGTAGATTGCACTGATTATTCAGCGATTATGTCTCAGGTCCAAATTCACACTGAATTTCTGCTTTGTGATATCAGGACTGGATTCCACTCACAGAATTTCTTTGCCGGTTGGCTCTCAGACTCTGACAATAGGGGGCACTAGAGAGAACTGCAAAGCTGGAGGAGAAAGAAGAAAAAGGTCCTTATTCACTGTCAAATTGGGATCTTGATAATATCACACCAATCTCATTGCTTCAATCATCTCTGACACTTTATTTTTATAGAAACAATTGAATCCAGTTTGCAGATTTTCTAACCTTCAAGGAACTAGGTCTCAAAATGCCCCTTAGGGACACCAAAGCTGCGATTAAGCGTCCCCTCTGAGAGGTCTGACTCTGTGCCCTATGGGGTTCCTCCTTCAAATTCAGAGACCTCTGTTTCAGTTAAGGAATATTCCCTTTTCTAAGTATTTGCTGTACGAGGCTACTCGTCCAAAGTTCTACTTTTAATAGTTTCAACCTCTTCTCTGTATTTTCCTAACTTCTGTGGTTGCTATTTCATAACATCTTATTCTTCTTTAATTTTTATGTTTTCAGTTCCCCAGTTAAAAAAAAATCTATTATTGGGCAGCCCGGGTGGCTCAGGGGTTTAGCACCACCTTCAGCTCAGGGCCTGATCCTGGAAACCCAGGATCGAGTCTCACGTCGGGCTCTCTGCATGGAGCCTGCTTCTCCCTCTGCCTGCATCTCTGCCTCTCTCTCTCTCTCTCTCTCCCTCTGTATCTCATGAATAAATAAATAAAATCTTAAAAAAATAAATATAAAAAACTATTATCTAATTTTATTCTTTATATTAAGTTTTTTTCTGTTAAAATAACATATGTAATATTTTTTGTCTCCTAACAAAGATCAGAATATAAAAACAATAGAGGCATACTTTATTGTACTTTGCTTTTTTGTGCTTTGCAGACTTTTTTTTTTTTTAAATACAGATTGAAGGTTGGGTGGCAATCCTATACGAGCAAGTTTATCAGTGTCATTAAAAAAAAAAGATTTATTTAGAGAGAGAGAGTTTTAGAGAGAGAGAGAGAGAGAGAGAGTGAGTGAGCCTGTGGGGGGATGAGCAAGGGAGAGAATCTTCAAGCAGGTTCCCTGCTGAGTACAGAGTCCCACGTGGGGCTGGACCTCATGAGAACATTACCTGAGCTGAAACCAAGAGTCTGCTGCTTAACCAACTAAGCTACCCAGATGCTCCATCAGTGCCATTTTTCCAACAGTATTTGTTCCACTTTGTATCACATTTTGGTAATTCTCACAATATTTCCAACTTTTAAATTATTTTGTTATGGCAATCTGTGATTAGTGAGTGATCTTTGATGTTACTACTGTAATAAAATTAGACCAGTTAATAATCCTACAGTGACCTATAAATGTTCAAATAAAAGGTAGAGTCACATGTCTCTTGCTTTAAATCAAAAGCCAGAAATGACTAAGCTTAGTGAAGAAGGCATGTCAGAAGCCAATTCAGGCTGGAAACTAAGCCTCTTGCACCAGTTAGCAGAGGTGTAAATGCAAAGGAAAAGTTCTTGAAGGAAATTGAAAGTACTACTCCAGTGAATACATGAACACACGAACAATAAGAAAGTGAAACAGTCTTATTGGTAATATGGAAAAAGTTTTAGTGGTCTGTATAGAAGATCAAACCATTTCATGATTAGATTTTTTGTTTCTTGGGGTTTGAGTTTAATAAGTTCTTTATAGATCTTGTATACTAGCCTTTTATCTGATTTATCATTTGCAAATATCTTCTCCCATTCTGTAGGTTGTCTTTGGTTTTGTTGACTGTGTCTTTTGCTGTGCAGAAGCTTTTTATCCTGATTAAGTCCCAATAGTTCATTTTTGCTTTTGTTTCTCTTGCCTTCATAGATGTATCTTGCAAGAAGTTGCTGTGGCCAAGTTTAGAAGGAGTGTTGCCTGTGTTCTCCTCTAGGATTTTAATTGATTCTTGTCTCACAAGTAGATCTTTCATTCATTTTGAGTTTATCTTCGATAGATGAATGGATAAAGAAGATGTGGTATATATAT
This sequence comes from Vulpes lagopus, assembly GCF_018345385.1. Lineage (NCBI taxonomy): Eukaryota > Metazoa > Chordata > Mammalia > Carnivora > Canidae > Vulpes > Vulpes lagopus. The sequence continues at coordinate 115,858,541 of NC_054829.1, read as the reverse complement.
ATATATATAAGGGAATGTTACTCAGCCATTAGAAAGGACGAATAACCACCATTTGCTTCAACATGAATGGAACTGGAGAGTATTATGCTGAGTGAAGTAAGTCAATTGGAGAAGGACAATCATCATATGGTTTCACTCATATGGGGAATATAAGAAATAATGAAAGGGATTATAAGGGAAAGGAGGGGAACTGAGTGGGAAAAATTAGAGAGGAAGACAAACCATGAGAGACTCCTAACTCTGGGAAATGAACAAAGGGTTGTGGAAGGGGAGGTGGGGGGGGGTTGATGGGGTAACTCAGTGACAGGCACTGAAGAGGCCACTTGATGGGATGAGCACTGGGTGTTATACTATATGTTGGCAAATTGAAATTCAATAAAAACAAACAAACAAACAACAAAATAAAAAGATCAAACAAGCCACAACATTCCCTTAAGACAAAGCCTTATTCAGAGCTGGGTCCTCACTCTCTTCAGTTCTATGAAAGCTGAGAGAGATGAGGAAGCTATAGAAGAATTTGAACCTTGCAGAGGTTAGTTCATGAGGTTTAAGGGAAGAAGCCATCTCCATAACATAAAAGGGAAGAGTGAAGCAACAAGTTATCTAGAAGTTCTGGCTAACGTAATTAATGAAGGTGGCTACACTTAACAAATTTTCAATGTCAATGAAACAACTTTCTATTGGAAAGAGATGTCATCTAGGACTTTCCTAGCTGGAGAGGATATGCCTGGCTTCAAAGGACAGGTTGAGTCTCTTGTTAGATGCTAATGTGGGTGGTAATTTTAAAGTTAGTGCTTATTTACCATTCCAAAAATCCCAGGGCTCTTAAGAATTATGTTAAATCTTCTCTGCCTGTGCTCTATAAGTGGAACAACAAAACCTGGATGACAAAACATCTGTTTACAACATGGTTTACTGAGTATTTTAAGCCTACTGTTGAGACCCACTTCTCAGAAAAAAAGGGGCCTTTCAAAATTGTACTGCTCATTGGCAATGTACTTCACCACCCAAGAGCTCCAATGGGGATGGACAACAAGATTAATGTTTTCAGGCTTCCTAACACAACATCCATTCTGCAATTCATGGACCAAGTAATAATGTCAACTTTCAAGTCTTATTATTCAAAAAATACATTTTGAAAGAGCATTCCTTCCATAGATAGTGATTCCTCTGAGGGATCTGGAAAAAGTAAGTGGAAAACCTTCTGCAAAGGAATCAGCATTCTAGGTGCCATTGAAGACATTTTTGATTCATGGGAAGAGTTCAAAATATCAATATTCACAGGAGTTTGGAAGAAGTTGTCCAACTTTCACGGTTGACTTTGAAGGGTTCAAGACCTCAGTGGAGGAAGTGACTCCAGATGCAGTGGAAATAGCAAGAGAACTAGTATTAGAAGTGGAGACTGAAGTTGTGACTGCATTGCTGCAATTTCAGGATAAAACTTGAATGGATGAGGAGTTGCTTCTTATGGGTGAGCAAATCTGTAGAAGAAATATGTTGAAGAAATATGCTGGTGGAGATGCTGTGAAGAGTGTTGAAATGACAATAAAAGATTTATAATATTCCACAAACTTAGCTGATAGAGCAGCAGCAGGGTTTGAGAGAATGGCCCCCAGCTTGGAAAGAAGCTCTACTGTGGGTAAAATACTATCAAATAGCGTAACATGTCACAGAGAAATCATTATAAAAAAAAAAAAGAGTTGATTGATGCAGCAAACTTCATTGTTTTCTTTATTTTAAGAGATTGTCCCAGCCACCGCAGCCTTTAGCAACCACCACTCTGATCAGTCAACAGTCATCAACTCTCCACCAGCTAAAAGATTACAACTTGCTAAAAGCTAAGATGAGGGTTAACCTTTCTTAGCAATAAAGTATTTTTTAAAGATTTATTTGTATTTATTTATGATGGACAGAGAGAGAGAGAGAGAGAGAGAGACAGAGAGGGGCAGAGACACAGGCAGAGGGAGAAGCAGGCTCCATGCAGGGAGCTAGATGCAGGACTCAATCCCGGGTCTCCAGGATCGCGCCCTGGGCCAAAGGCAGGCGCAAAACTGCTGAGCCACCCAGGGATCCCCTAAAGTATTTTTAAATTAAAGTATGTACATTGCCTTTTTGGGACATAATGATATTTCATACTCAATAGACTACAGTATAGTGTATACATTTATATACATTGGGAAACAAAAAGTTCATTTAACTTGCTTTATTGTGTTATTCACTTTATTGCAATGGTCTGAACTGACCTTGCAATATCTCCAAAGTATGCCTGTACTGATTTTAACACTAAGTAGACTTCTAAAAATTCAGAAACCTTAATGGACTAGTCTTTGTGAACTTATGTTACTCATAAACCTTTTGTTATTCTTTGTACATGCATCTTCCTTTTGTTCATTCCTTGGAGATATATGGGATATTCATCATCAGCTGGCTTCCAAGCAAAAGAGAATTTTACTTGATACAGTTGGTCTGAGATCTGTTTTGTTCAACCTTTCAGATTGTCCAAATGAAATCATTCCAAATGAACTGAATTAGAGCTGGGCCTATGCTGACTTAGATCAAGCAAGAAACACACTAATCTAATATGTTGCTGAACTTTGTTTTTGTTTTTGATCTTTTAGAAAAACAGAATAAAACCACATGTAAGTTGCTTCTGAGAAGTCAGGCTAATTGATCACTGTTGTTTGAAACTCAAGAACCAAAAAAGTTTTCTTATGTTGTATTTGGTTTACTTTGATCAGCATTGTTAAAAAACAAAAAAAGAATAAGAGAACCAAAGCATACACCATAATAAGTATACAAATGAGGCCCCCATGATGACTGTGGCTTACTCCCAGTTCACCCCCTGTCATAGACTATGGCAGTAAGGTTATTCTAGTCCCCCCATCACTGCTGGGCTGAGGCTTTAGACATTGTCATCTTGAGTTTGGGTAGGAGACTTCAGAGATTTCATCTGTAAGGGTCCAGGAAAGGTATATGATTGCAATTATTTTTCCCCCACTCTATAACTTATCTTTTCATTCTCTTGATAGTGTCCTTTGAGATACAGAAGTTTTAATTGTGATGAAATCCAATTTATCTAGTTTTTGTTGTTTTGTTTGTTCTCCACACTTTTGGTATCTAGAGCCAGGTTTTGAAGTGGGGTTGGCTTATTCTAAACTTAGATCCCACCTTCAAGTATAGGAGGGGATTTGGCAATACACATTAATTTTGATAGAAAAAAATTGGGTATACTTTGTTAATATAATTAAGAGGAAAAGCTTCACATGTTCGCATGGGTTCTTTCAACTCCTTTTTCATTATGAAGGGCATTTGCTTGTGACTTAGAATATTATAATATATGCAAGATTCTGAAAATCTAACAGACTACTCGTAAGCCTCTCAAACCCTGTCAGCCAGTTGAGAATTACAAACACTTTCTCATAGAAGAAATCTTGAAAACCAGTGGTTTAAATAGATAGGGAGTTTTCTTTCCTCTCACTAGCATAACCAGGCTTGGACCAGCTGGGGGCCTCTGTGATTTAATCCGCAACCAGATTTCTACCTTCCTGTTTCTCTGTTATTAACTTGTGGCTTCATTTTCAAGACCATCCCATGATCAGGGTGCCTTAATTCGTAGATAGAGCATGTGATCTTGGGGGCTGTGAGTTCAAGCCCCATGTCGGGTGTAGACATTACTTTAAAAGAAAAAAGATCACTCCATGATCACCGAGGGGCTCTACCTATTGAATCTGCATCTTAGAAGGATGAAGGGGGAAAAGTAAAAATGATGTGCCTTCTAGATGAATCAGATCTGCTTAAAGAATTTTTCTAGAAGACCCCTCCAATGGCTTGTGTTTATATATCACAGATCACATCTGCAAGGGATGCTGGGAGATACAGTACAGTAGTTAATTTTTAGCTAAGCTTATTGATGCTGTATGGACACTTTCTGGTGCTTTGTATAAAATTTGGACCTCCCAAATTATTATTTGTAGGCTATTGATATCTTTTTTTTTTTGTATGGAAGGATATTCAACAGCTTTCTGGAAGCCTTAAACCAAAGAAAGTCATTCGTTTCAACCATTCTTGGTAAGCCTCAAATAACATGTCTTCACATAATAGCGTAGTCTATTTTCTGCTATGTCACCCCAACAATACAGTGATTTTGCTGTAAGAAAGGGAGAATCGATATTGGGTAGGCAATTAACAGGTTTTTTTTTTTTTTAACACTTCTGGACAGAGTGTAATGTCATCTCAGCTTTCTCATTCAATTCTTCAGCCACACTGCAAAAATGTTACTTTCCTTCTCTGTCATCAAATTGCCTTTTTCTACCACAATGCACAATGTACAGATTCTTAAAATTTTCTTTTTTTTTTCCCCCCAGTTGAAATGATACATAGGCTGCTCAATGGTTTTTTGTTTTCCCTTCCTCTTTCATCATTCCTGAATGAATCCTGAATTCTCTAGGTCAGTCAAATAAATGCAGGATGGAGTTCTCACAGCATTAGGGACATAGGCCCACAACGTAGGTCTATAAGAACTCCAACTCCATGTAAAAGGAAGACTAGTGAATTTAGAGAACAGAATTGTCTCTTGATTTTTAAATATCTGGTAAGGTTCAGAAAGCAGAAGTTCTTTTTGTGCTTTTACGTTTGGCAGAAGTCTATATAATGGCTCAAAAAAGGCTTGTTTTCCCTTTCCTCAGCAGTCTGTGCAGGTCACTGTGTCTACTCCTTTGCACTGATACACTCAGGTCAGTTTTTTTTTTTTTTTTTATAAGTTAAGTTTTTTTTTTATTCATTAGAAGCTCATTTTATTTTATTTATTTATTTTTTAAATTAATTTTTATTGGTGTTCAATTTACCAACATACAGAAAAACACCCAGTGCTCATCCCGTCAAGTGTCCTGCCTCAGTGCCCGTCACCCATTCACCCCCACCCCCCGCCCTCCTCCCCTTCCACCACCCCTAGTTCGTTTCCCAGAGTTAGGAGTCTTTATGTTCTGTCTCCCTTCCTGATATTCCCAACATTTCTTTTCCCTTCCTTTATATTCCCTTTCACTATTATTTATATTCCCCAAATGAATGAGAACATACACTGTTTGTCCTTCTCCGATTGACTTATTTCACTCAGCATAATACCCTCCAGTTCCATCCACCTTGAAGCAAATGGTGGGTATTTGTCATTTCTAATGGCTCAGTAATATTCCATTGTATACATAAACCACATCTTCTTTATCCATTCATCTTTCGATGGACACCGAGGCTCCTTCCACAGTTTGGCTATTGTGGCCATTGCTGATAGAAACATCCGGGTGCAGGTGTCCCGACATTTCATTGCATCTGAATCTTTGGGGTAAATCCCCAGCAGTGCAATTGCTGGGTCGTAGGGCAGGTCTATTTTTAACTCTTTGAGGAACCTCCACACAGTTTTCCAGAGTGGCTGCACCAGTTCACATTCCCACCAACAGTGTAAGAGGGTTCCCTTTTCTCCACATCCTCTCCAACATTTGTGGTTTCCTGCCTTGTTACTTGTCCCCATTCTCACTGGTGTGAGGTGGGATCTCATTGTGGTTTTGATTTGTATTTCCCTGATGGCAAGTGATGCAGAGCATTTTCTCATGTGCATGTTGGCCATGTCCATGTCTTCCTCTGTGAGATTTCTGTTCATGTCTTTTGCCCATTTCATGATGGATTGTTTGTTTCTTTGGTGTTGAGTTTAATAAGTTCTTTATAGATTTTGGAAACTAGCCCTTTATCTGATATGTCATTTACAAATATCTTCTCCCATTCTGTAGGTTGTCTTTTAGTTTTGTTGACTGTATCCTTTGCTGTGCAAAAGCTTCTTATCTTGATGAAGTCCCAATAGTTCATTTTTGCTTTTGTTTCTTTTGCCTTTGTGGATGTATCTTGCAAGAAGTTACTGTGGCCAAGTTCAAAAGGGGTGTTGCCTGTGTTCTCTTCTATGATTTTGATGGAATCTTGTCTCACATTTAGATCTCTCATCCATTTTGAGTTTATCTTTGTGTATGGTGAAAGAGGGTGGTCCAGTTTCATTCTTCTGCATGTGGATGTCCAATTTTCCCAACACCGTTTATTGAAGAGAGTGACTTTCTTCCAATGGATAGTCTTTCCTCCTTTATCGAATATTAGATGACCATACATTTCAGGGTCCACTTCTGGGTTCTCTATTCTGTTCCATTGATCTATGTGTCTGTTTTTGTGCCAGTACCACACTGTCTTGATGACCACAGCTTTGTAGTACAAACTCAGGTTAGTTCTAATTTGAAAAGTCCTAGTCCTCGCAAAAATGACACAAATACACCACTCAGAAGCTCTCAGTCAGAGCATCAAACTCTACTCTGACTGTTCCTTTATGTCTGGAGCAAATATTTTGTTGAACAGACTCCTAGAAAGAGTTCTTAGGCGATTACTTCTCTGTCTTATACACTTTTACACTTAGACACTTGTCTTTTGTTGTCTGACTCACATTTCTGCCTTTGTTTCTTTGGGCTCATTGTATCTAATTCTTAATCTCTGATTATCTTGAATTTTATCTGTTAATAAATTAGCTTGACCTGATTTCCATATGAATTACATGCATTTGGTTTTGTTGAATATTTAAAATATTGTGTATGTATAGTAAGAGGCTTTTTTCCTCGCTACATTTCTAGGTCAGAGTCCTAAGTGAACCAGCTGTGGTGATTTCACAATTCTTTATGGTTCTTTTTAAGATTGGTTAGCTATTGTTTTTTTGTTTTGGTTTGATTTTCAACTTTCAATCAATCAATGGATTTTTCGATCAATCAACTTTGGTTTGATTTTTAACTTGGAACAGAGAAAATGGATTAAAGCAAAAGTATAGTACATTTTTTTGTAGGCTTCCTAATTTTTGGACTCTTTAGGATATTTCTTGACTTTTTAACTTCTATCTTTCTGGAAGTTTTACATCTCTTTTCTAGTATGTTTTAATTACCTTAGTAAAAAGGCTATAACACAACAAGATCTTTTGTAAGAATTCCTTCATCCTAATCTTCTATTTTTCGAATACTTGTTTCTTCATCTTTTTAATCTCTGAAGCACTTTTGCCAAGATTGAAACTGAGACAGCTTATTTCACCTAGAATAATTTCCTCTAGGCTTATTTGTGTTGTCACATATGGTAGGATTTCCTTTTCTGCCTCTTCCTTTTTGTAATGAGGTAAAATTGGCATGTAACATTATATAGTTTCAGGAGTAAAACATTATAATTCAGCATTTATATGCAGTACACAGTGACAACGCTAAAAGTCTAGTTACCATCCATCACAATACGATTGACAGCCTTCACCCACTGTGCCCGCCTCCCACACCTTTCCCTCTAGTAACCACCAATCTGTTCTCTGTATCTTTGAGTTTTTTTCTTTTGTTTGCTTATATTGTCTATTTCAAATTCTACATATGAGTTAAATCATATGGTATTTGTCTTTCTTCATCTGACTTATTTCAGTTAGCATAATACCTTCAAGGTACATCCATGTTGTTGCAAATGGTAAGATTTTATTCTTTTTTATAGATGATGGGGAGCATTCAACTTGTGTGTGTGTGTGTGTGTGTGTGTGTGTGTGTGTGTATCCATCTTTATCCATTCATCCATTGATGCACATTTAGTTTGTTTCCCTTTTTTGGCAATTGTAAATATTGCAATGAACATAGGAGTGCGTATATCTTTTCAAATCAGCATGTTTATATTCTTCAGATAAATATCCAGATGTGGAATAGCTGGATCACATCATAATGCTATGCTCCTACAGGAATCTCTATATTGTTTTCAATGGTAGCTGTACCAATTTATATTCCCACCAACAATAAACAAGGATTCCCTTTTCTCCACATTACTCTCCATCACCATTTCTTGTTCTTGTTTTTCTGTTTTTTGTTTTTGTGTTTTGTTTTGTTTTGTTTTATATTAGTCATCCTAATAGGTGTGAGGTGATAGCTCATTATGGTTTTGGTTTGCATTTCCTTAATAATTAGTGATGTTGAACATCTAATGTCTATTCAAATCCTCTGCTCATTTCTAATTGGGTTGTTGGTATTTTTGTTGTTGAGTTGTATACGTTTTTTATATATTTTAGATGTTAGTCCCTTGTCAGATATGATTTTCAAATATTTTTTCCCGAAATTCAGGAGATTGCCTTTCAGTTCAATGATCATTTCCTTCTCTGTGCAGAAGCTTTTTAGTTTAATGAAATTCAGTTTGTTCATTTTTACTTTTGTTTCCCTGTGTCCTTGGGGTCAAATCCAAGAAACTTACTAAGACATGTTAAGGAGCTTACTGCCTATGTTTTCTAGTAGGAATATTATGGTCTCAGACCTTACATTAAAGTTTTTAATCCATTTTAAGTTAATTTTTGCATCTGATGTAAGATAGTGATCTAGTTTTATTCTCTTGCATGTGACTGTCCAGTTTTCTCAGCATTTATTGAGTAGCCTATCCTTTCTCCACTGTATGTTCTTGGATCCTTTGTCATAAATTAATTATCCATATATGTGTAGGTTTAATTCTAGGCTCTCAATGTTGTTCTATTGATCTTTTAAAAATGCCAATACCACATTTTTATAATTACTATAACTTTTAAATCAGGGAGCGTACCTCCAGCTTTGTTCTTTTGTCTTAAGATTATTTTGGCTCTTTGGGATTTTTTCTGGTTCCACACAAATTTTAGGATTATTTGTTCTAGTTCTGTGAAAAACGCCATTGAAATTTTGATAGGCATTGCACTGAATCCATTATTGGTTTGGGTAGTATGGACATTTTAACAATATTAATTTTTTCAGTCCATGAGCATGGAATATCTTTCCATTTATTTCTGTTATCTTCAATTTCTTTCATCAGGTTTTTCTAGTTTTCAGTGACCTGTATTTTACCTGCTTGGTTAAATTTATTCCTAGGTATTTTATTCTTTTTGATATAATTGTAAATTGAATTATTTTCTAAATTTATCTTCCTGATAATTCCTTATTAGTTTCTAGAAATGCCACAGATTTTTCTTTGTTGATTTTGTATCCTGCTACTTTACTGAATTTACTTATTAGTTTGAACAGTTTTTTTGGTGGAGTTTTTGGGTTTTTCATATATAGTGTCATGTCATCTGCAAATAGTAAGAGTTTTACTTCTTCCTTTTTGCCTCGGATGCCTTTTTATTTTTCTTAAATGCTGTGGCTAGGACTTCTAATAATATATTGAATGGAAATGTGAGAGTGGGCATCTTAGTCTTGTTACTGATCTTAGAGGAAAAGCTTTCCATTTTTCACCATTGAATATGATGTTAGCTGTCGGTTTGTCATATATAGTCTTTATTATGTTGAGGTATGTTCCCTGTATACCTACTTTGTTGGGTGTTTTTATTATCAAAGGATATTGACTTTGTCAAATACTTTTTCTGCATCTATTGAAATTATCGTATTATTTTTATCCTTTCTCTTATCAATGTGATGTATCACATTAACAAATGTGATACATTTTATCAAGATTGATAAATTATTTTGATGTATCACATTGATTGAGTTGCAGTTATTGAACCACCTTTACATCCCTAGAATAAAACCTACTTGATCACACTGAGTAATATATTTTAATGTATTGCTGTGTTCAGTTTGCTAATATTTTGTTGAGGATGTTTGCATCTATGTTCATTAGAGATATTAGTCTGTAGTTTTCTCTTTTTGTGTCTTTATCTGTTTTCGGTATCAGGATAATGCTGGCCTTGTAAGAATGGATTTGGAAGCTTTCCTTCCTCTTTTGTTTTTGGCAATAATTTGAAAAGAAATGTACTAACTTTTAAAAATGTTTGCTAGAATTCACCTGTGGGTCTATCTGGTCCTGGATTTGTGTGTGTTGGGATTTTTTTTTTTTATATTATTATTACTGATTCAATTTCATTGGTAGTACTTGATGTTTTCGAATTTTTTATTTCTTCCTGATTAAGTTTTGGAAGGTTATAGGTTTCTAGGAATTTATCCATTTCTTCAGGTTGTTTTTATTTGTTGACATATAGTTTTTTAAATAATATCCTCCTAGGGCAGCCCTGGTGGCTCAGCGGTTTAGTGCCACCTTCAGCCCAGGGCGTGATCCTGGAGACCAGGGATAGAGTCCCATGTCAGGCTCTCTGCATGGAGCCTGCTTCTCCCCCTGCCTGTGTCTCTGCTTCTATCTCTCTCTCTGTGTCTCTCGTGAATGAATAAATAAAATCTTAAAAAATATATAATATTCTCCTATAATCCTTTATATTTCTGTGGTATAAGTTTTTATTTCTCCTCCATTTCTGATTTTATTTATTTGAGTGTTCTCTCTCTCTTTCTCTCTTTTTTCAGAATGAGTCTGGCTAAAGTTTTATGACTTTTGTTTATCTTTTTAAAGAACCAGCTCCTGGTTTCCCTAATGTTCTCTATTTTTTAAAGTCTTTATTTCTATAACTTCTGCTCCATTCTTTATTATTTCCTTTTCTTCTACTAGCTTTGGGCTTTCTAATTTTTCTAAGTCCTTTAGGTATACAGTTGTTTATTTGAAATATCTTTTGCTTCTTGAGGTAGGCCTGTATTACTATAAACTTTCTTTTTAGAATTGCTTTTGCTACATCTCAAAGATCTTTGATCCAAAGATTTTGTGTTTTCTTTTTCATTTGTATATATGTATTTTTAAAAATTCTTCTTTGATTTTTTTGGTTGGCCTATTCATTGTGTATAGCATGTTATTTAGCCTCCATGTATTTTTGTTCTTTTCAGATTTTTTCTTGTAATTGATTTCTAGTTCATACTGTTGTGGTCAGAAAGGATGCATGACGTGATTTCAATCTTTTTGAATTTATTTAGACTTGTTTTGTGACTTAACATGTGGCTTAACATTCCACCTTGCAGAATGTTTCACGTCACTTGAAAAGAATGCACGTTCAATTGTTTTGGATTGAATATTATGTGTATATCTGTTATGTCCATCTCCTCTAATGCGTCATTCAGAGCCATTGTTTCCTTGTTCATTTTCTGTCTGGACGACCTACCCAGTAATGTAAATGGATTGTTAAAGTGCCATACTATTGTTGCATTACTGTCAGTTTCTTCCTTAATATCTATTAATAGTTGCTTTATGTATTTAATGCTCCCATGTTAGATGCATAGATATTTACAATTGTTTTATCTTCTAGTTGGATTTTTCCCTTTATCAATATGTAGTGCCCTTCTTTGTCTTGCTATGGTCCGAAGTTTAAAGTCTCTTTTTGTCTGGTATAAATATTGTTACTTCACTTTTTGCTATGGGACTGAAAAGAATCTCTTATAAGCAGCATATACATTGGTTTTATTTCTTATTCATTCACTCTGTCTTTTGATTGAAGTATTTCCTCTATTTACATTTAAAGTAATTATCAATAATTATGTACTTAATGCCTTTTAAGTTATTTTTTTTTTTACTTGTTTTTGTAGTTGCTTTCTTCTCTTTCTATTCTCTCACAACTGGTTGAGTTTCTTTAGTGATATGCTTAGATTCCTTCTTTATTTTTTGTATTCCTATTACTGGTTTTTGATTTATGGTTACCATTTTATTTGTATATAACATCTGCATATGGCAGTCTATTAAGTTGATGGTTGCTTGTGTTTGAACTCATTCTTTACTCCTCTCCTCCCCATGTTTTAGGTATATGGTATCATACTTTATATCCTTCTATTTTATGATTCCCTAACTGATTTTTATAGATGTATTTATTTTTACTGCTTTTGTGTTTCCTTCTTTTCTCACTCCTACTTATGGTCTTTTCCTTATCACTGAGAGAGTTCTCTTTAACATTTCTTGTAAGGCTGGTTTGGTGGTGATAAATTCCTTTAACTTCTCTTTGTCTGGGAAACTATCTGCCCTGTATTCTAAATGATGAACTTTCTGGATGAAGTATTCTTGGTTGCAGCTTTTTTTTCTTTTGGCACTTTGAATATATCATGCCACAGTCTTCTGGCCTGCAAAATTTCCCCTAAAATAATAAATTTATAACCTTAAGAGGTTTCCTTTGTGTGATACCACTTTCTTGTCTCCTACTGCTCCTAAAATTCTGTCTTTACTACTATTTTTTTCCATTTTAATAGCTATGTGTCTTGGTGTGGACATCCTTGGGTTGTTAGGATCTCTCTTTGCCTCCTGGATCTGGATGTGTTTCCCTTTCCCAGATTAGGGAAGTTTTCAGCTATTATTCCTTTAAATACATTTTCTCCCCCCTTCTCTTTCTGTTTTTTCTTCTGATATCCATATAATGGTAATGTTATTATGCTTGATGATGTTGCTGAATTTCCTTAACTTTCCTATTCTAACTTTTCATTCTTTTTCTTTTTGCTGCTCAGCTTGATTGCTTTCCATTATCCTGTCTTGTAAGCCACTAATCTTTTCTTCTACCCCTCTATTCTGCTGTTAATTCCCTCTAAGTGTACTTTTATTTTAGTTATTGAGTTCTCCATCTCTGACTGATTCTTTTTGTCCTGGAGAAGTCTCCTAAAGATCCCTGACCCTCCAGTACATGTTCTGAGATTAGTAAATAAATCTCTTTCCCATGTACTCCAGGCACTTTTCAAACTGCTGTTTCCAGTATCTTGGTGGGGTTGTTAGGCTGTCTCTTTAAGGGTGAGGATTCAGTTTCCTATCACCTGCCATCTCTTCTGGAGGTAAGCCTGCTGATTTTTAAAGTGTCCCTCCTGTTTGTGGTTGGTCTTACTGGGAACTTGGTTCCCAATCTCAGCAAGGGTAAGCTCTTCTTACCCTTTCCTTTTCTTTTTCTTTTAAAAAGACTTTATTTATTTATTCATGAGAGACACACAGAGAGAGGCAGAGACATAGGCAGAGGGAGAAGCAGGCTTCTTGCAAGGAGCCTGATGTAGGACTCGATCCTAGGACCCCCGGATTATGACCTGAGTGAAAAGCAGATGCTCAACCACTGAGCCACCCAAGTGCCTCTTACCCTTTTTCAATGTGGCCTCTTCTCTATGATTAACTGTGGAAAGACTGTCCTGCCAGCGTTCAGGTCATTTTCAGAATTAGTTGTACTGATGTGGCAGTTATCTCGGTGTGTCCATGGAACAAGATGAATTTGGGATCCTCCTACCCCGTAATCTTCAGGAACCCCCACACTATAGCCTTTTTTTTTTCTTTTTAAGTTTTTATTTAAATTCCAGTTAGTTAGCATACAGTGTGATATTAGTTTCAGGTGTACAGTAATAGTGATTCCACACTTCCACACATCACCCAGTGCTCATCACAAGTGCACCCTTTAATCTTCATCACCTATTTAACTCATCCTATCACTCACCTCCCTCTGGTAACCATCAGTTTGTTCCCTCTAGTTAAGAGTCTGTCTCTTGGTTTGTCTCCCTCTTCTTTCCCCCTTTGCTAGTTTGTTTTGTTTCTTAAATTCTACATGAGTGATATTATATGGTACTTGTCTTTCTCTGCCTGACTTATTTTGCTTAGCATATAAAGTCTAAAACTATAAAACTTCTAGAAGAAAACATGAGAAATTCTTTGTGACCTTGGGTTAGGCTAAGAATTCTTTGCCTTTTTAGGTAAAAGGACATGAACCGTAAAAGAGAAAAGTTTATAAATTAGACTTTACCAAAAGACATGGTCTTTCAACAGATATTTTAATTAAAAGATAATTTAATTAACCACTTCACTGGCTATATAGTGCTTAGCTATTATGCTTTTTTGAGTGAAATGTTTGTTTAGCTATTTTGACCATAAAGAAAGTTCTTGTTACTGAGACTTGAGAGATTTTTTTTTAAGATTTTATTTATTTATTAATGAGAGAGACACACACACAGAGAGAGAGGCAGAGACACAGGCAGAGGGAGAAGCAGGCTCCATGTAAGGAGCCGGATGTGGGACTGGATCCCGGGACTCCAGGATCATGTCCTGGGCCAAAGGCAGGCACTAAACTGCTGGGCCACCCAGGGATCCCAAGAGTTTTTAATATGTATTTTGCATAGTAGTCCTTTTTATCAGTATGTGTTTTTCAAATATTTTCTTGGTTTGTATTTTCCTTTTTAATTAAAATACCTTTTATGGCTCATAATATTAATTTCCTCCTTAAATAGAAATAGACATTTTTATGAATAAAAATGTAATATATTCTAGTTCAAAGGAATTCACCAAAAAAATCCAGAAAAATAAAAAGAATTGTTAAATAGCAAAAGTTCAACTGAGTACATTATACAATCTAATTGTTTTTATTAATTATAAATTGGGCAGCATTTTATCTAGCAATTAGAAGAGAGCTCCAGAGGAGTAGTAAAGGAAAGGATTTTAAAGGTAGAGAGGAAGTGAAAAAAAAAAAAAGGAACTTGGTAGCAAAGAATCCATTGTTTTAGGCAGGGTAGTCCTCCTAAGGGGAAGCAGTAGGGGTCTATCAGTAAATTTCCTTGCGCTGACAGGGAAGTACTATGTTGACTGGTTAACATTTTGGGAAGGGGAGGTGTCAAAACTGCAGTGAAGGTAGGTATTAAGTCTTGGTTTCCTAACTTGAGGCCTTAACCAAAGTGATACCATTTTGTTGTCTTGGTTTTGTTTTTAACAGAAAAAATAAATGCTATTAATTGGAGGTTTAATACAAGTCCAATCTTTATGTATACATCAAAACTTCTTCACTCTTAAACTGGAGGAATACCTAAAATTCTACATGTTAATGACAGTTTAAGCAATTGCCATTTTTAAAAGAAAAATCTAAATGTTAACACAAATATCTACAACTATCAACCTCGTAAGAAAGCATTGATATTCAAAATAGTTAACAGCTATTAAAAATCGTAAACAGAATGACATGATGGATGGACAAATACTGGCTAAATATCAGGTCTGCATTTAAAAAAAATCTAATTCTTTCCCTTGGGAATGGAGATAAATTTAAGGCACTTACCAAATACTGTGAAATGATTTCATGCCTTAGGGATATAGTCAGGGTATCCAAAACTCAAATATATAAACCAAAAATATGTATTAGTATGATGGCTAATTTATGTGTCAATTTGCCTAGGTTTCAGTGTCCAAATGTTTGGTCAAACACCAGTCTAGGTGCTACTGTGAAGGTATTTTTTAGATGTGATAAACATTTACTTTTTTTTTTTTTTTAAGATTCATGTATTTCTTTGAGAAAGAAAGAGTGAGAGTGGGGGAAGGGGCAAAGGGAGAGAGAATCCTAAAGCAGACTCCCCACTGAGTGTGGAGCCAGAACCCTGAGATCAAGACTTGGCCACTTAACCAACTAAGGCCCCTGGTTACCCCTAGATTAGTAGTTCAAATAAATTAGATTATCTTCCATAAACCAGGTGGGTGAACTTCATCCCACATGTTGAAAGCCTTAATAGAACAAAGACTGAGATATCCCAAATAGAAAAAAATTCTCCTTAAGACTATAATATAGAAATATGTTTGAAAAGCCAAAAGCCTTCTGCTCTGTAGAATTGGGACTCAAGACTCTAATATCAACTATTACCTGAATCTGTAGCCCACTGACTTGCCCTACAAATTTCAGACTTGCCTATTCCTGCAATTGCATGAGCCAATTCCTTATAATAAATTTCTCTTGTTCTATCTCTATTTCCCGCCTATTGGTATTTCTTGGGAGAACCCCGACTAATATACTTGGTGACTAAGATTAATGATAATCTTGTCTCAGAATTTCCCAGAGAAGCCAAACTTGCACAAATGGGCAGTAGTGGTCTTCAGTCTTCAGCAGACAGGTTCTCCTAGAGCCTGACTACATTGCCATGCTTCCTTACCTCTGAGTACCGATTTTGATTTCCTCATTATTGTGTTCAGGAAATGCTATCATTCCTCATATGCACTATCAGCCCAGCAATTTATCTGAATGACCACCTGTGGTTTTGATAACTCTATTATCAGAGGCTTTCAGAAGGACTTCTAACAGCTTTTCTGTTTTCCTTTTTTTTTTTTTTTTTAATAGTTATTTTTTTTTTTAATTTTTTTTTTATTTATTTATGATAGTCACAGAGAGAGAGAGAGAGGCAGAGACACAGGCGGAGGGAGAAGCAGGCTCCATGCACCGGGAGCCTGATGTGGGATTCGATCCCGGGTCTCCAGGATCGCGCCCTGGGCCAAAGGCAGGCGCCAAACCGCTGCGCCACCCAGGGATCCCGCTTTTCTGTTTTCCTGCCTGGTTTTAGTAACCCCAGGAAGCAAGGCTCCATGGAATTGATAGATAATGATGAATACCAGTGAATTTGGAGCTCCTCAATAGCAGCTTTGCATATGGACCATACTCTTGTTTTTTGCATTTGCAGTAATAGGAAACAAATTCTCTGCATTTTTTTTTTTTGTCAAATTGCTAAGATGTATAGTTGCCTAATTATGATTGTTTTGAATTCATGGTTTCCAAAAGTAAGTGAAATTTTAGGTGCTTTGTCACTCTATTGTATTTTGTATACCATCAGAGGTGTTTATTCTTGTCACTCTATTTGTATTTTGTATATTATATTGTGTATTCTTTGTCACTCTATTTGTATTTTGTATACCATCAGAGGTGTTTATTCTTTAGCCTTGTTCTTTAATTAGCTGATAAGCTCATAAGCTCATTAGAGGCAGAACAATGATGTGGTCAATCTTTGAATTTTTTCTAGAAGTGAGCATAGTGCCTGCCAATAGTAGACTTTTAAAATAATTTTGAATGAGTAACTATCAGTAGGGCTGAAGATTTTATAATATATTTTATTGATTGAGAATAAGCAATATTTTCAAATTTTGAATCAATGGATAATGTTCTCTATCTGAGATGAGTTTCTTTCTTAATGTCTATTCAAGGAAACTACTCAAGGGTCAAAGTGCAGAAAACAAAAGATCACAAGGACTCCAGTTTACTTTCTTCTCTACTCTGCTGCAAATGCCTTCTATCTTATTTATCATTTCTTTGTTTTATGAATAACCCAGGGAACTGAGTGGCAGTCAGGAGAATTTTATCATGTGCTATAGTCCAACTGTCACTTAATAGTGCCTAATGCACTGAAATTTACTTATAAGGTACTATTTAGATAGTATTTAAATTGTATTTTCTGGGGATCCCTGGGTGGCGCAGCGGTTTGGCGCCTGCCTTTGGCCCAGGGCGCGATCCTGGAGACCCGGGATCGAATCCCATATCGGGCTGCCGGTGCATGGAGCCTGCTTCTCCCTCCGCCTGTGTCTCTGCCTCTCTCTCTCTCTCTCTCTCTCTGTGACTATCATAAATAAATAAAAAAAAATTTAAAAAAAAAATTAAAAAAAAAAATAAATTGTGTTTTCTTTGATATAAAATAGGCCAAGTAAATATGTATACCACAAATTCCATTTTGTACTACACATGGCTTTCTATTTGAGTGGATTTCAGGGAGAAATATGATACTGTTAACCTGATTTCAGATTATAAATAATGAGGTAAAGACAAGCTACTGTGTGGGGAAATTGCTATGGTATTCAATTATGCTGCCAGAAAAATGAGAATTTGAAGGAAAGTAACTTACTTTGAACAAAACCATTCCTTCAAATTATTATTATTTTTAAAAGATTTATTTATTTATTCATGAGAGACACAGAAAGAGAGGCGGAGACATAGGCAGAGGGAGAAGCAGGCTCACTCAGGGGAGCCTGATGTGGGACTTGATCCCAGGACCCAGGGATCACAACCTGTACCAAAGGCAGACACTCAACCACTGAGCAACCCAGGTGCTCCTCAAATTATTATTATTGTTAATAATAATAATAATAATATTTTGTAGATAAGTGAATGAAATTAGAGAATAGATAATGATCAGGGCAGACAGATAAAAATCAGAGGCAATCACACTAAGTTGTATACCTTCTCCAACTGGGAACCTCTCATAGACACTGTCCAGATATATTTAGAGGTAGAAGATATTTTGGCCTTGAGGAAAGTTATTGATTGCTAGCAATAAATAACTTATGAAAAGTAAACTAGGAAAAAGTAAATATTAAAGCAGCCAGGATAAGAAAGTTGTGAAATGTAAGAAAGAGACTTGGAAACTAACTCTAAGTAGAAGAAAGAAAATATTGAGTGTCCTGCAGTAGAACAATAATATAATAGCAAATGTCATACTTATAGCCAGTTAACTATATGTTTCAACAGCTAGGGATCAGCAAGACCCTGTAGGACTTTGGGCTTGCCTGGTCCAATCAAAACCCTTTGGAATGTCCCTGGTGATGAGTCCAGAATCTTGGCAGAATAAATGGGGATACATTTTTCTCATACTTTCTATAAATGTCATGGAGACCTATAAGGATGGACTTTCTTATTGATCCACTATATTGCATACCAGATTAAATCCAAGGAAAGTTCTTATAGACTGTGTTACCAAAATTGGCACCAAAGAGAGAGAAAGAGAGAGAGAGGGACTGGCTTGAGTTGACAAATAAGTGTTGATTTGAAATTATAATAAAAGTACCTCAAACACAAATGTTTTTACAGATGTGTTGATTTTTCCGAGTAAGAGTAATTCCTTCCTTATTTAAGTTATTCTAGAAAATAAAAAAGGAGCTAAGTTGCTTATCTCGTAATATGAGGCAAATGAAATAATAATTCTGAAAATGCAAGAAAATTTTAGTCCTTTTTCACTTACAGAGAAACAAAATCTTAAATAAAATATTAACTAATGGAATCAAGTTGTGTGAATTAAAACACATGATAAAATAGGCTCTTAGTTACGCAAGGATAACTTTACATTAGAAATTTATAATGCAATTTATCACATTAACGTGTTGACATAGAAAAATAATTACTGATACACAAAATGTACCATACTTGATATGGTACAACAGTTATTTAAAATAAAATTTTAGGGGATGTTAGAAATAGAAGGTAGCCTCCTGATGTGGTAAAAGTTATTTATCAAAACCTTACAGCAAATATTATACTTAATGAAGAAACTTAGATGTTATCTCTTTAGGATCAGAGAGAAGAAAAAGTTGCTTGTTCTTATTGTAATAGTTTAATACTGAGTGATAGGTTCTGGCTATTGCTACAAGGGAAAAAAGTAAGTAAATATTGGCAGAAGTAAAGCTTCTGATTGCAGACTATAATGTTACATAGAAAAGCATTAGAACCAGCAACAAACTGTTATTACTAATAACAGAGTTCAGTAAGTTTGCCAGATTTATATGATTGAGTTAAAAAGCCAATAGGTAATTGGACATCCACAGACAAGTAAACAAAAACAAAAGCAAAACCAAACCAAAACAAAATAAAATACGTCGATCTAAACCTCACATCTTTCATGAAAGTTAACACAAGATAGATCATGGACTCAAAATGCAAAACTTAAATAATAAAAATCCTAGAAAATATTATAGGAAAAAAAAAATCAAAACCTAGAGCTAGGCAGAGTTTTTAGACTTGACCCCAAAAGCATGATCCATAAGAGAAATTGATTAATTGTGCCTCATCAGAAAGAAAAACTTTAGCTCTGTGAATGAACCGTTAAAAGGCTAAAAAGACAAATTTCAGACTGGGAGGAAATATTTCTAATTCACATACCCATCAGAAATCTAATATCTAGAATATATTACACTCTCAAAACTCAATATTAAGAAGACAAACAATCCAATTAGAAAATTGGGAACAAGACCATAAACAATTTTTTCACCAGAGAGGATATGCAGATGACAAATAAACAAGTGAAAATATGTTTAACATCATTAGCCATTAGAGAAATGAAAATTAAAACTGCAATGAGATATCACTAGACATCTATCAGGATGGCTCTAATAAAAATTAGTGATAATACCAAATGCTGTCAAGCATGTGGAGAAATTGCATCCCTCATACATTGCAGGGGAGAATGTAAATGGTATAGCCATGCTGGAAAGTAGTTTTGCAATTATTTCAAGACTAAAAATGGATATATTGTACTCTTGAACATAGTACTCTTGAAAATTTATTTCATGGAAATGAAGACTTATTTTTATGCAGGACCATGTACACAAATGTTTATAGCGGTCTTATTCATAAGATCCCCAAACTGGAAATTATCCATGGGTTAACAAACAACTGTGAATAGTTAAAAACAAACTATACCGTAGAATACTACTCAGCAATATAAAGTAATAAATTACTAACAACATGTAAAACTTTGTATGGCTCTACAGTGTATTATGCTGAGTGGAAAAAATTTAAAAAGTCACATACTATATGATTCCATCTATATATCCTATTGACAAAATTATAGAAATGGAGAATGTGTTAGTGGTTGTCAGGGGGAGGAAATGGTGTGGCTTAAAAGGCTAATGTGAGGGAGTCTTGTGGTACTGAATCCAACTGTGTGAAGCAGAATATATGATCAAGTAGGCTCTATTTTAGTTATACAAGGATGATTTTCATCAGAAAGTCTATCAATATAATTCACTACATTAAAATATTAGTATAGAAAAATAAATATCTCAGCTGATACAGAAAAATGCACTTAGTATGGAACAATAGTTATTTAAAATTTTTAGGGGTACCCAGGTGACTCAGTCAGTCAAGCATCTGATCTTGATTTCAGCTCAGGTCATGATTTCAGGGTGGTGAGATCCAGCCCTGCGTTGGGCTCCACACTAGGGGAGGATCCTGCTTAAGATTTTCTCTCTCTCTCTCTCTCCCCCTCCTCCTTCTCCCTACCCTCTCTCTCTCTTCCATTTTCTCTATCCTTCTCTAAAATAAATACATAAATTAATTAATTCTTGAAAGTAAGTTAGGAGTAGAAGGGGACTTCCTTAATTTGGTAAAAGTTATATATCAAAATCTTATAGCAAATATTATAGTTGCACTCTTATAGTTGTGTAAAATGGTAACATTTAGTAGAGCTATATACACTTATGAGTGCATGTATAACTGATAAAGTATAAGTAAGCCCTATGGATAGTACCAATGTCTGCTAGTTTAGATATTGTACTATAGTTGGGCAGGTGTTAATATTGGGAGAGACTGCAGAAAGGCTGCACTGCACTGTGAGTCTAGAATTATTTCAAAATGAAAATAACCCTTCTCGTCCCTCTTCCCCCCAGAGTCAACAATTTCTGCATACCAAGAGGAACCAAATAACAATACAATAAAGCTGAAATAGCATTCATAAACAAAAATAATTTAATATACCAAATAATTTACTTAACCAAGAACATGTAAAACTCTGAGTAAAATGTTAAAGCACTAATAAAAGATGTAAAAGTTTATCTGAATAAATATAGGGATACCTGGTCTTTAAAGGGCTGATTCAATAGGATAAAAAGTAAATTCTCCACTGTCAGGATTCCACTTGGATCTATTTAAGGTTCTTGATACCCATTAGCTATTATGACTACAAAACTATAAAGTCAGCATAATAGCAATGGTGAGGTATTGGCTCAACAGCTGACTAATAGACAAAAAAGATTTCTTAAAACAAAAGTGCATTCTTTTACAGTGAGTTAAGATACAAAAACGTGGCACAACAAATAAATGGGGAAAGGAGAGATATACCAAATAACTGGTATAGGAAATATCATCTGCAATAAAATATCTGATACCACATATGACAACTTCAAGGTGAAATAAAGACCTACATGTAAAGACAAAATTAGTAAATAGGAAAATATGTTGGAGATTCCTTGTAAACTAGGGACAAATCAGAGAATTTGTTTAACCCTTAAAAACAAATCGTGAAAAAAAATTATGATTTTAATTAAATAAAAATTAAGAGTTTTTCCCTGATGGATTGTTGTTAAGCAGCTGAAGAATGGAAGAGTTATTAATAAGTAGAGAGTTAAGGAACAGATGATAGAATAGGAGTAAATGTTTTGGATACAATAAGACTTATTAGGAATTATTTTTAAAATATTCAAGAAGTTGAAAAATAAGCTCCCCCCCAAAATAAAAAATGAGCAAAAGATACAAATAGTCAATTTACAGAGAAGGAAATGAAAAGGCCACCATACACATGAAGAGATACTCAAGCTCATTTATAATTTGAAAAATGTGAATTGAAATGATATGTCATTATGCTTCTATAAACCATTAAGACAAGACTGCTTCCAGTTGGATGGATAGCAGAGAGTAGATTTACCTTTTTCCCTAAAGCAACTAGCAGTTGGGACAAAATAAATGAGAAAAGGATGCTCAAAACTTTGTTTCAAGACACTTTGAAACATATAGAGTAAATTAAGATATAAAACTTTGAGACAAAAAAACCCCAACAACAGTAAACCTCAAGAGGCAGGAAACAAGAGACAAGCTCCCACTATTTTTCCATTTTACTAGATGGAGGGTTTCCAGGCTACTACACAAGGAAAGCTACCCCAGGTTGAACCCTGAGTTGAAATCTGAGATGCTCAACCCCCAGCACAAGAAACATAAAGGAAACCATACCAAGACACATTAGAATCAAATTGCTTAAAAATAACGATAAAGAGAAAAATCTTTAAAAAGCTGTTAGAGAAAAAGACTTCTTGTGTACAGAGAAATAAAGCTCAAAGCAGATTTTTCATCAGAAACGGTGTAAGCTAGAAGTGGAGCAAAATTTTAGAGACTCAAAGAAAATATTGCCAACCTAGATTTAGATACTGGTGAAAATGTCTTTCAAAAATGAGAACAAAGATCTTTTCAAACATATGAAAACGAAAGAATTTATCAGTAGTAGATCTGCAGTATAAAAATGTTAAAGAAAATCTTTGAGGCAGAAGGAAAATACCAGATGGAAATTTGGAGCTACACAATGAAATGAAGGGCACTAGAAATAGTAACCATGTGGGTAAACATAAACTTTTTTCTTGTTATTTAAATCTCTTTAAAGGATAATTGACTGCCGAAAACAAAAGTGATATAATGTATTTTGCAGTTTATAACATATGTAGAAAGAAAGTGTATGACAACAAAGCAAAAACCCAAGGACAGAGAAATAGCAGTATATCATTATAAGATTTTCATAGCATGCATGAAGTAGGCTATTATCTCTTGGAGGCAGACTTGATGATACAAATAGAAAACAAATTGCCAGGTGATAGATTTAAATCCAACCATATTGATAACCATTTTATTTTTCTAATTTTTTTTTCATTTAAAAAAAGATTTTATTTATTTATTCATGAGAGACACACAGAGAGAGGCAGAGACATAGGCAGAGGAAGAAGCAGCCTCCCTGTGGGGAACCCGATGTGGGACTCGATCCCAGGACCCCAGGATCATGCCCTGAGCTGAAGGCAGACGCTCAACCACTGAGCCACCTAGGTGCCCCAACACGGTGGCTTCAAATAGTAACACATGCATTGTCTCAGTCTCCAGGTCAGACATGCCACAGCTGGGGCCTCCATCCCAGCTTCTGTGGGCTGGATTCAAGGTGTTGGCTCTTAACTGGGAGGCTGTGGGGAGGACATCTTCCAAGCTCACTCATCCATGCCCTCGGATGAATTTGGTCTCCTGTGGTTGAAGATTGAGGGTCCTTTTCCTTGCTGGCAGTCAGCAGGGGCCACCTTTCTGCCTCCGGTCCTCATGCCTGGGTCCCTACATGTGGGAACCAGCAGCACACCAAACCCTCCTCACACTGGAGGCTGACTGCTCTTGGGGGGAGGGGGGAGCAGATCTCTCTGATCCCAAAGAAGGTTGTCTGCATCATCCAGAATA
This sequence comes from Vulpes lagopus, assembly GCF_018345385.1. Lineage (NCBI taxonomy): Eukaryota > Metazoa > Chordata > Mammalia > Carnivora > Canidae > Vulpes > Vulpes lagopus. The sequence continues at coordinate 115,834,924 of NC_054829.1, read as the reverse complement.
ATCTCCACACGGGCCCACTGCTTAGTCACCTTAATGCCATCTGCAAAGGCCCCTCTTTCAAGTGAAGTAACGATTTCATAGGCATAGCCCCAGAGATTTGGGTGTGGGCATTGGGGGTGGGAGGTGTACTATTGTGGCTGGCAGAGCTTCTCTGCTTCTCTGCAGGAAACCTGTAGACATCACACAATAGATAATAAGGTGTGGGGACCATCATCATAGATGGGAGCCCTGGGTTCTAAGAAACCAGAAAGAGGCCCACTGCCCAGCCTCAGAGAGCAGGTGTGGGGAAAGAGAGGAGTATCAGGAAAGACTTCCCAGAAGAAAAATGAGATTATCCAATGGAACCTAAAGATGAGTGAAAGTTGAACGGAAGTGTCACCATCAGAGGTGCCTAGCCTCCAGACTCTTAGAATGACATGTTCAGGAGAGGCCAGAAACTACAATGAACTCCAACGAAGTTGGTCTAAGATGTGGGCAGCGTAGCAGGAGCCAGCCTCCCTGAACGCGAAGACCCGCTGTCACCCTCCCTTCTCCCGGTGGGACGATTCTGTAAGAACCTTCCAAGAGCAACGCAGTGCACCTTCAGGGAAGAAACCCCACCATGCAAGGGAAATGAGCTAAGTGAATCTGCATGCGCTGGTTAAGGAAGAGGTATGCGACACAGGAAATGAAAATGACAAGCAGACCACTAAGCCCAATGGGTTTCCCATTTCCGTCCCTCGTGCCCCTGAAAAGAAAGTGATTACTTGTGACAGTGCAGGGGTTTAACAGAAGCCAACTGTTAAATATTCAAGAATTGTGCAAACTGGATTTTAAACCTTTAATCGCCATGGTGGGATCTCACCCCTCAGACGTCAGCAAACCTATAATCCGGGTTTGATAACCATTTTAAACACAAGTGATCTGGGGGATCCCTGGGTGACTGGGCGGTTTAGCGCCTGCCTTTGGCCCAGGGCACAATCCTGGAGTCCAGGGACTGAGTCCCACCTCGGGCTCCCTGCATGGAGCCTGCTTCTCCCTCTGCCTGTGTCTCTGCCTCTCTCTCTCTCTGTGTCTATCATGAATAAATAGATAAAAATTTTAAAAAATCATTAAAAAAATAAAAGTGATCTGAGCACACCAATTAAAGGCAAAATTGTCAGATTGGAAAAATATAAGACCCAACTATATGCTGTCTACAAGAAACCTACTTGAAATATACAGACAAAAATAGATTAAGACTAAAGGATGAGATAGAGAAACCATGCTAACTCCAATCCAAAAAAGATGGACTTGTTTTATTCCTATCAGGTAAAGTAGATTTTAGATTAAACTATTATCAGGGATAAAGAGGGTCTTTTCAGAATGATAAAGGTGTCAATTCATCAAGAGGATATAACAATTCTAAATGTTTATGCAGCTACTAACAGAACTTCAAAATACATGAAGCAAGAAACTGATCGAAATGCAAGAAGAAGTAGACAACACAAGAATTATAGTTGTAGATTTCAGTATGTGTCTTTTGGTAGTTGTTAGAATAGAAAAGTAGTAAGGAAATAAGCCACTAAAACCATTTATCGACTAACATAACCTAATGGACATTTATAGAACATTCCAACTAAGAGTTGAAACATATCCTTTTCGAGTGCGCAGGAAATAGTTATCAAGAAAGGTTATACACTGGGCCATAATACAAGTCTCAATAAGTTTTTAAAAATCCAAGTCATTGAAGTATGTTCTCTAACCACAGTGGAATTAATTAATAATCAATCATAGAAAGATATCTGAAAAATCTCCAAATATTAGAAAGTAAATACACTTTCTTTGGAAATCCAATATATCATTTGTGGGCTGTGTTTAAAGTCATACTTTGGGTGAAATTTAATGTTCTAAATGCTGTATTAGAAATAAAAGGACTCCAAGCAAAAACCTCAGTTTCTGACTTAAGAAATTATAAAAAGAGCAAATGAAAACAACCTCGTACCTTCGACAAGATCACACAGTTATACTTTATTTTGAATTTTTTAAACTTAAATACAATTAATTAACATATAATGTATTATTAATTTCAGAGGTAGAGATCAGTGATTCATCAGTCTTAAGGAGGGCTCATTACATCACATGCCCTCCTTAATGTCCCTCACCCAGTTAGCCCATTCCACAAGAACACAGTTATACTTTAAACAAACTTAAATTTTAAACTTAAAAGAATGATTTTCTGTGAGTGGAGCTGAAGGACTGGATTGTGAAATAGGCTTAAAAGAGAAAGAAAAATTCAGTGTTTTTTGGTTCTAATCTACATCCCAGGACTATTCAGGGAATTCAGAGCTGTTTTGTATTCTATGATGTGTTTCAGATATCTTAAGCTATACATTTTGATGACACAAGTGACATTAAATTGTTTGCTTGTGAAGATTCAACCCCCTTTTACTTACCATCCTTAATTTTAAAATTTTTAAATTATTATCTATCTATCTATCTATCTATCTATCTATCTATCTATCTATCATCTATCTATCTATCTTTTATTTATTTTACCATCCTTGATGCATGTGTGCCAGAATGAACTCCTTAACATTCATAACCCTGAGATGAGGTCTTAAAAACCCAGAATCATTTATTTATTTATTTATTTACTTACTTACTTACTTACTTTTTTTTTTTAAAAAGGTTTTATTTATTTATTCATGAGAGACACACACAGAGAGAGCAGAGACACAGGCAGAGGGAGAAGCAGGCTCCATGGAGGGAGCTCAACGTGGGGGGAGACTCAATCCCGGGTCTCCAGGATCACGCCCTGGACTCTAGACGGCGCTAAACCGCTGAGCCATCCGGGCTGCCCAACCCAGAACCTTTGAAAACTTTGCTCTAAATCTTACTAAATTCATGTTCTCTGGCATAGTAGATTTAATTTGAGCATGTTAGATTTTCAATTGAACAGCATTCTGATAACCGGCTCATGAATTCAAGAAATCTTTGCTGAATGCTATGTCCTGTGTGTACTAGGTGACATGGACAATGTGTTCAGTGGTCATGGATGCAAAGAGGAGTCAGGGGTGCTTGTTAACTATTACCTTAACATTTTAATTACCTGGGGACAAAGCAAGTATAAAAATAAATCTGATAGGTATAATAAAGGAGCTGTGATAATAATGTGTGTGGAGTAGTGTGTGGGCATGGAAGGGAATTCTGTGTTCCAGCAAAGTAAGAGCAAAAATGTAAGGGCTTGGAAAAAGCATCAGAGAACTGAGTGGTGTCAGAATTTAAAGTGAATGTTTGTCAGGTAGCTAGGAGTGGGGGATACACACAATGAAGAGGGGCCACTTGACATCAGAGTTTGGGAAAATGAAATTGCCTAGGAGATTTGAAACATAAAGTGCACTTGGTGGAAGGAGAGGTGTGGCAAGAGATGAGGCTGACCACAGGCTCTCACAGTGCTAGAATCCTGGTTTTTTCCTATTTTGGTATCATCTCCTCCTCTCTCACTCTGTTCTTCTAGTCTCTTCTCCTCATACCCAATGATGTTCGGAGAGCCTTTTTTAATTTTAGCTGTAGAATTTAAGTTCTCTTTTATAATATTGCATACCTAAACTGTCATTCTTCAAATTTATTTTTAGTGTTAGAGTTAATGGGTAATGTGTGATAATCTGAGTCTGATTGTCAATGCCATTATAATATATATAGCTACTTAAATTGTTAATCTATAAATTTTAAAATTAGTTTTCAAATATAAAAATGCAGTGAAAATTACTTTCACTTTTACATCGATTTTCACACCGTCCAACTTTTCTGTTTTCTTGACTGTTGTTATGAAGGCTTTTGGTAGATGATTTATGTCACAGTCAATGATTTTTTTCAGTCATTGGTTAAGGGTTAATTTCACTGCTGCAGACGTCCCCAGTTATTTGGGTCATATTGTGATAAATCTTTAGCATCTGTTGTTTCTCATCTATGACTTATCATTATATAATTTTAGATTAGAAAATTTGTTTAGGTTATTTAATGATGGTTTTATTTTTATAAATTTCATTGAGATACAAAACACATGTGGGGAAATACATGTGTTAAGTTTACTTATCAGGGACCCCTGGGTGGCTCAGTGGTTGAGTGTCTGCCTCTGGCTCAGGGCATGGTCCCAAAGTCCTGGGATTGAGTCCCGCATCAGGCTCCCTGCAAGGTGCCTGCTTCTCCCTCTACCTATGTCTCTGCCTCTCTCCGTGTCTCACATGAATAAATAAAATCTCTAAAAAAAGGTTTACATTATCAATGATTTTTCAGGAAAAGAACACATCTGTGTAACTAGCTCTCAGGTCAAGAAACAGAATGTAATCATCAGCCCTGAAACTTCCCTCATACTCTTGTAGTTACTGCCCCTGCCCCCACCATGAGTAGCCATTATTCTAACTTCTAATACTATATATGAGTTCTGTTAACATTTGAACTCTATGTAAATGGAATTGTTACACTAGATATTCTTTTTGGCTTTGACTTCTGTTGCTCAACATTTTGTGTGTGAAATTGATCCACATTGTGGAGTTGGCTTGTGGTTTGCTCCTTCTCATTGCTGTATAGTATTCTATTGCATAAATCCACAATTTATTCATCTACTGCAAATGGACAGTTGGGCTATTTTAATTTTTATTTTTTGGCCAGTTTAAAGTGGTACCAAACTGGTGGTAGTTTGATTTTAACAGTAGTCCATCTTCAGAGATGTGTGTTGTCTTTTATGTGAAAGTGTAAATTAAATCGTCCCAAGTCTTAATAGCAAACGGGAGAAATTGTGTGTTTCTATTACCTGGCAGTATTGTTGATGGCAAAATAGCAAGGTCTAGATAACTTGTAAAACTGTAAAATTGTAAACTTGTAAAATTCCCCTTCCCTCACCCCAAATCTAAATTACAATTTAAGCATTGCCAAGCCTAACTATATGAAGATGGAGAAATGACTAAATCATGGGGATTACTCTCATTCTGTAAATTAGGGAAAGACTGCCTTATCACCATAGTGAAATTTGATCATTTAAATCAGGAATCTCTACTAAAACCTTCTTAAAAGCAATCATAAAACAGTTAGGTGGCCATAAGGATAGTTGGCTTACAATGGTGGAACAGAAACACCTTCCTAGGTGGATGGGTGCTAGAAGAGGAGAGAGACGTGCTAGTGTGAATACAGTGTTGGGGCATATATAATTTCACAAGGATGGGATCTCCATTCAGTGTAGATTAAAAACCTCCAAATCCCTGCTAAAAAGAGCTTAAATCTTTTCCACAGTGACAGAGATTTGGGAATAACCAAAGAGTAAAATTGTAGTAGTAGAGAAAGTGAAGCAAGAAATAGATGCCCTTAGTGCAGAGACGGGTCTATAGAATGAAGCTCAGTGTTCCCCTAATCATGCTGCTTAAGTATCATCACTAGACCAGAGTGGAGAGAAAGACCTTCACGTGAATCTTGTTTCTACTTCCCTGTTATTCATTCACCATTATGGAGAGAACCAGAGTCACTGCATCTATCGATACCATAGCTATGTCTAGAATCATAAAGCCGTACCGCCTTCTCATGCTTTTGCTTGTTCTTCAAGTGACCAGGCTTTCAAAGTCTATGATGGCCCAAGAAATCTCTGTGTTCATTAACAAGTGATGTACAGCATCTGAAATATGTAACCTGGTGTTTTCTAATAAATATGAAGGAATTTTTTTTGTGGCATTTCAGATACACTCAGGTATACTAGAATTATGACAGTGGGAAATGAGAGTTTTAAAAATAGATATCTATAAATTGACACAGAGTGAAGTGTAAAATAACCAAAAGGTTGATTGGTTATGTCTCTGGGGCAAGTGGTGGAATTAGAGGCTAGTGGTTCTTGCATCTATGTGTGAGGCAGATCACAGGGGAGCTGGGCTTCAAGAGATGCACATAATAACTCCAGAGAATTAAAAGAATGAACTGAAAATTGTATTTCTTGGTACTGATTCTGAAAATGTATTCTTTGTAACACATGCAGGCACAGGAGATAAAATGTCAAAATAGTCTGCTGTAGGAATCCTGTACTTGTTTTTCTCCCCTTGCGAAACTAGTACGTCACTTGAGCTGGCAAGATTTTAATGAAATAGCGAGTATAACCACTCCGATTTAAGTCTGCCCTGGACTGTGGAGGAAATGTGCTAGATCTCACTTGTACATAAAACACGTTGTATAGAGAGAGCCAAGAATGAATGTTTCCTTTGGGATGAGTTTTGGGGAACTATTGTCCCTTTGAAAATACTCCTTAATGACTAATGTTGTTTTCTGATTGGCAAAGTATAATTCAGAGGCCACAGAAATGATTGATAACAACAGTTTTCTGATGTATATGGAACTGTAATTTCATTTTAAAAGAAATGAGCATGTTGGAGGCTTGGAAGTGGCATTTGCTAAAATTTCAGTAACACAAATGTGCCAGGAGAATTCGATCATTAGAAATGATTTACTCAGTCAATTTTTACTGATCAGAATTGTCCTAATTTAAGGATTTCTTCTCTGATGCTTTGCAGAAACTCTTTTTCTTCCCATCTTCTCTGGCTTCTGATGAGACGCTCTCAGAGTGGCCCAAGGGCGGGAGTAAGGTAATTATGTCATTCAGTGTCATATTCCTGTCATTCATGCATTTCCAGGTTAGAGATTCATGTGCTTACCAAAAGACTATTTTTGTTTCCTTCAGTCCTCTGATACTGGAAGGGGGAGGTAGATTGTTAAAGAAAAATGAGGGCACAATTTGTAAATTCCTCATGCGCATTTTTAAAAATCCATTGTTTCATCCATTGTTTTTATTTCCCTTTTGGCATTATGTCTTTTTGTTTTATTTTGTTTTTAATTAAGGTATAATCGACATAACATTATATTAGTGCCAGGTGTACAACATAATGGTTTTATATTGGAAACCAAATATACAAATATATTTGTAAATATTGCAAAATGATCACCACAGGTAAGCCTAGGTGACATCTGTTATCATACATAGTAACAAATTTTCTTTTCCTTATGATGAGAACTTCCAGTATCACTGTCCTAGTTACTTGCAAACATGCAACACGATTATCATTAACTATAGCTACTATACTGTACCTTATGTTCACATATAGCTTATGTACTTTATAATGGAAATTTGTACCTTTTGACCTTCTTCACCTGTTTTGCCCACCCCTAACCCCCACCTCAGACAACCACCAATCTGTTCTCTATATCCATGGGTTCATTTTTTTTGTTTTTGTTTGTTTTTTAGATTCTGCATGTAAGTGAGGTCATATGGTATTTAGCTTTTTCTGTATGACTTACTCATTTATTATAATGCCCTTAAAGTCTATGTTTTCATAAATGGCAAGATTTGATTCTCATTATGGCTGAATAATATTCCATCACACACATCACATTTTCTTTACCTGTTCATCTCTTGTTGGACATTTAGGTTATTTCCATATCTTGGCTATTGTAAATAATGCTGCAGTGAATGTGGGACACATATTACCTTTTTGAATTAGTGTTTCCAAAGAGGATATACAAATAACCAACAGATACATGAAAAGGTGCTCAACATGACTAATCATAGGAGAAATGCAAATCAGAACTATAATGAGCTATCATCTCACACCTATTGGAATGGTTATCATCAAAAAGACAAGAAATAAGTGTTAGAAGAAAGAAAGAGATGAAAGAAAGAAGAAAGAAAGAAAGAGAAGAAAGAAGAAAGAAAGAAAGAAAGAAAGAAAGAAAGAAAGAAAGAAAGACCTTACTGAACTGTACAACACAAAGAGTAAACCCTACTATAAACTCTGAACTTTAGTTAATAATGATGTGTTAATATTGGTTCATCAATTGTAAGGAATGTACCACACCAAAGCAAGATATTACTAGTGAGGAACAGCTAGAGAGAGCAAGGGGAGGAATAATATATGGGAACTCTCTGTACTTTTTGTTCAACTTTTCTGTAAACCTAAAACTAAAACTGCCATTATTTTTTTAAATAAATTTTTAAAAATATATACTGAGCAGCAATAATAATAATAATAGCTAACATTTATCCTAAATGCAATCACATGTATCATTTTAAGAAGGAGGCAAGGGGAGATTTAATGAGAAGAGAAGGTGATGTGACAGTGGAGGCAGAGATTGGAGTGTGGTGATTATAAACCCAGAAATGCTAGAAAGCCACTACCGGAAGCTGGGAGAGGCAGGGACTGATTCTGTCCAGAGGGAGTGTGACTCTGCCTAGATCTTACCTTTAGCCCAGTGAAACTGATGTTGGACTTTTGGCCTCCCAGCTGTGAGACAATGGATTTATGTTGTGTTAAACCACCCAGTTTGTGGTGGTTTGATACAGCAGCTACAGGGACTGAGTCCTCTGCCCATGCCACACTGGAATCAGTCTGGTGAATGTAACTTCAGGTACTCTGCTGAAGCAGTTGGATGTTCCTCACCACCCAATCTCTACCCCAAATATGACTTATGAGCAGAGACAAAAGGTCTAAGGACAACTAGAGTTGATTCACCCTAGCAGGTGACCCAGGGATCCCCATGTTAGCTATTATTATTATTATTTCTGCTCAGTATATATTTTTGTCAACTCTTTCCTGCTACTGTGATTCTCTTGAGCTGCCTCAATTCTGATTTTTTTCTGAGACTGGTTCTTCAACTTTTGCCTCGATTCTATGAGTATATCCATATCCTTATAACAAATTCACTTATTAATGTAGGCAGAGTGGTTTCCTATTTTTTTAAAATTCTATATAGTTGCCTAGAAATACTGCTTTTTTTTTCTTATTTTCATAAGTTACCATCTAATGATATTCTTGATTCAACTTTCAAAAATTAAAATGAGAATTTAGTTATTGCTATTGAGTTGCTTTCATAAGGCAGTTTGGAACCCCCAGGGCATTCTTGATCACATGAATATGTGAGGGCTTCTAGAATGAAAAGGGGTGGGTAAAATAACTTTTTGGTTGTGATATAAGAGATAGTAGGTTTTTCTATTTAATAATAATAGAAGATTTACAAAACAACAGAAAGCTGGGAATGGGAAATGATGGAAGATAAAATAAACAGTACAGAATTATAGAACTTATTTTTATCAGTTTTAGTTTAGACTGTAAGAGTATTTCTGTAGTGAAGCAATAATAGCACACAGAACTCAGCTTGTCTTCTTTTTTGCTAAAGTTCATCTTAACAAATATTAGGCTATGCCAGTTTCTGAAGCACAGAGACTTTGGACATGACCCTAGCACAGAGAATGACACACAGCAGGTTATAAATTGAATGAATGATTGAATGAGCAAACATGAATCTAGTGAGCAGGTGAAGCACAAAGGTGAAGGTTCACTTCTTTAGAATGAGGTCAATCCTAAGATACCACTTGATGTAAACTCCTGTGGGAAATTTGTCAGCCCTCATCATTCACTCTATTGATCCGGAAGTGGCAGAAAAAAATTGAGAGAAAATAGGTAGAAAATTATTCCCAGCCTTATCTTATAAAAGCAAAACAGTGAGATCTTTCCTCTTTGTAGTACCACGAAGCAATGATGACCTGCTTGTGTAATGTACAAAGGAAATGTTTGTTTATTTAACCCCTTAGCTATGCCTTTCATGTTCAGAAGGATGCAAAAATTTAGTCCATTATTGAAAAGTCTTACTATTAAGTAATCAGGCACATCAGGGAGAAGCAGGGGGTGGTGTGAGATAGTGCTTTGTTTCCTTCCTAGCTGCACAGCCCTCCCTCCCCTGGGCAAGTGCTGCTCTCCTCCCTGCCACTGCTGCCACCACCACCAGCAGCCCTGAGTGTTTCCATCCCTGCCCCACTCTGCCCGTATATGTGCGCACACTCATATGATCCTACTGTTCCATCCTCTCAAGCTTTGGTCTGAGCCATCAGTTGTTCAGTTCATCCAGATAGTCCCCTGGTGCCTCTGGGATGAGGGTGCTTCAGATGTGACAAGTAGGAGGGAGGACCAAACAGCTTCCTGGTCCATCTGTAAGGTGACATCCAAGGGAAATAAGCTGTTCTCCTGATAACACAAACACATGTCTCTTAGCACATGGCCCTAGTGCCTTATTATGTCACAGAGTCTTTTGTTGATTTACCAAGGCCTGCTAAGATTGCTCAGTTTTTTAGCATAATGCTTGAGCTATTATGCTAAAAATTCTCTGTTGCTTTTTTTTCTGCTTTACATCTGTTTATCATTCTAGCAAGATGGGCTTTTGTAGAAGAAAGAGTAGACAGCTATAGACATGGCTGTGGTTGGGCATAGCCAAAAAAAAACAAAAACAAAAACAAAAACCAATTTACTTGCAATATCTCCTGGTTCCTTTACTTCCTGTTATTTTTCTATTATTAGTCTTTTCCCTGAATGTTGTTTTAAAGAAGACATGCATTAAGAGTATCATAAACTGATTTACATGATTACTTCCCTGTCAGACAAGAGAGCTTTCTGGGTTTGAGACACGGAGCGGCTTGTTTGAGTAGGGGAGAGTGAGAATATGGAGGGACAATTAAAAAGCTCCCTGTGGAAGGGCCCAGAAAGTCAGGTCCAGGCAGTATGCCACAGTTATTTCTGTGGCAACCAGGGGGCCTCCTGAGGTCATGGACAGAAGGCAAGGAGGGCCAAGCCTGCTTATAATTGGAGGGACTGACAAGTTTCAGGGGGCTGACAATTCCTTGCAATGATATTCTCTACTAAAAGTGACATTGTTTTTAACTTTTTATTTGAAAATGATTTCAGACTTACAAATGGATAGTTTTTTAAGGAGGCATGCATTTTGGTAAAATTAGCAAAGTCTTAGGGAATAGGAGTTTACAGACATTAAGATGAATTCCTAGTTCTTACACCCTAGGTGGATGGGTGATGAGCAGGAGTAAGGCCAGGGGGTTAGGGAGAGGTGAGCTGCTTTCCTTGTGCTGCTCTTGGCTTCCTGTAATGCTTGTCTTTCCCTTCCCTTCCTTGCCTTCCTTCATTTTTTCCTTACCTCTCCCCACATTTATTCCTTTCCTTTTTCCTAGCCTTCCTTTCAATTTTTCAGATCCTACTGAAAATTTGCTCAGCCATGGGAGTCTCAGCTTTTTAGACTATAAAATGAGAACAAAAGCTTCCCCTTCACAGTGGTTAAGGAGGGTTCATATATGCAAAGTGGGATAATGTGTAGTGTTCCCGGTTGAATGCCTAAAATAGAACACATGTTCAATAATAATTTCCCTTTCCTTTCTGATTCTCATTGGATTTGTTCATAAAATGCTGATTAATAGTAACTATCTATGCTGTGGTTATATAACTAATGGAAACACCAGATACAACACACAAAAAAAGAAAACAAAAACCTCTCACTAGCCCAAAGCTACAGAAGTGAATAATTCTGGGTTGTACAAAACTTTTGGAGACATCCTACAGAGATACAAAGAAAATGCTATATCTTAACCTAGAAGGAAGTAAACATGAAACTGGAAATATACACAAAACTATGTTTCAAGATGACTTGAAAATGTTCTGGTGATGATAAAGACAGTGATTTCAAGATTAAGTTGATCTTTAAAGTCAGTACAATTCCAGTCCTAACCCCAACCCCCAAAATTTATGTGGAATAGCAAAGATCCAAGAATAGCAAGACACCGGGGATCCCTGAGTGGCTCAGTGGTTTAGTGCCTACCTTTGGCCCAGGGTATGATCCTGGAGTCCCAGGATTGAGTCCTGCATCAGGCTCCCTGCATGGAGCCTGCTTCTGCCTCTCTCTCTCTCTCTCTCTCTCTCTCTCTCTCTCTCTGTCTCTCATGAATAAATAAATAAAATCTTAAAAAAGAAGAATAGCAAAACACCTCTAAAGAACCAAGGCAGGGCTACTTGCCCTACCAGGTATGATGTTTTATATACAAGTATGGTTGTTAAGATGGTGTAGTGTAGACACAAGGATAGACAAATAGACTAATGAATGAGTAAGGGGAGAAGATGGCAGGGGGAGTAGAAAGGCCAGAAGTAGACCTATCATATATGGTAATTCAGTATATGCAGAACACTGGGGAAATTACCCATAATATTTGGAAAATTAGTTATTTCTATGAAAAGTTTTAATTGATTTTCTACATCTCACAATATACAATAATAACTTTCAAGTAGAGCAAAACTAAAATATAAAAGGCAAGATGGTACAACTTTTAGAAGGACAAGTAAGGAGAATATCTTTAGGAATTCAGAGTAGGATAAATTTATGTATGTATGCTTGACATATGTATGTATGTATGCTTGACATATGTATAGATACATATGTATCTATATGCTTGACAAAGCATATAGAAATACAGACTAAAAAGGAAATAATTGATAAATGTAGTTATGTTAAAACTAGCAGTATCTGATTTTCAAAATATACCATAAACGGGGGCATCTGGGTGGCTCAGTTGATTAAGCATCCAACTCTTGATTTCTGCTCAGGTCATGATCTCAGGGTCATGAGATCAAACCCCACATTGGGTTCCACACTTAGCGTAGAGCCTGCCTGAGATGCTCTGTCCCCTTTCTCCTTACCACTGCTCTGCTTGTATGCATACTTGCTCTCTAAATACATACATACATACATAAAATCTTCAAAAGTATTATAAAGAGAATAAAAAGCAATTCCTACAGTGGGAAAAGATATGTACAACATGTAAAACTACCGAGGGATATTTAGAATATATATTTGCGAAAGAAACCTTGCAAGAGACATGTACAGACATTTCACAGAGAAGAAAACACAAATGACCCTATGAAAAGATGTTTAGTTTTGCTAATACCAAACGATATAAAATATAATGAAATTTTATGCCTGCCATTTTATCCTTATCAAACTGGCTAGAGTCCAACCATCTCAAGTGGGGATGACTATTGAAGGCAACAATAACACTCATAGTCTGCTGATAGCATTGTAGACTAGTGCTTTAGAAAAAACTGGCGTTATCTAATGAAGTGAAACAAATGCATGCTCTATGGCTCAGGTATTTAATTTCTAGATGTATAGTTTATATGAGCATATATAGAAGGAGGCATAAATCATAATGCCCACAGTAGCATTGTATATAATTGTGAATATGGCCATATCCACAGCTACATGGATAAATCTCAAAGACGATATTGATTAAAGTAGGTGACACATTTATACAGATTTTTTTGTGGAAAATGTCTACTCAAGTCCTCTGCCCATTTTTTAAAGTGGTTTGTTTTTTCTTTTGATATTAAGTTATGTAACTTCTTTGTATATTTTGGATATTAATCCCTTATCAGATGTATGATTTGCAAATATCTTCTTTCATTCAGCAAGTTATTTTTTTCATTTTGTTGCTTGTTTCTTTTGCTTTGTAAAAGCTTTTTTTAGTTTGGTGTAATTCCATTTGTTTATTTAGCTTTTGTTGGCTGTGTTTGATGAGAGTAGTAAAAAAAAAAATCAGAATGCCTGGATTTTTTTCTAGGAATTTTATGGTTTTATATTCAAGCTTTTAATCCATTTTGAATTTATTATTGTGCATAGTATAAGATCATGGTCCGGTTGCATTCTTTTGCATGTAGTTGTCTGATTTCCCCCATACCATTTATTGAGGAGATTGTTTTTTTTTTCCTTTTGTCATGGATTAATTGACCATATGTACATGTGTATATTTCTGGGAAGAAAAGTGAGCCCTTATACACCAATGGTAGGAGTATAAATTGGAGCAATCACTATGGAAAACAGTATGGAGTTTCCTCAAAAAATTAAAAACATCAAAACATTAAAAACTACCATATAATCTAGTAATTCCATATCCAGATATTTATACAAAGAAAATGATAACATCAAGTGAAGAGATACATGCACCCCTATATTCATTGCAGCATTATTTTTAATAACCCAAGTTACGGAAGCAGCCTGAAGGCCCATCCATAGATGAATGGCTAATGAAGATGTAATATATACATACACAGTGGAATCTTAGCCGGAAAAAAGAAAATCTTGCCATTTGTGACAACATGGATGAATCTAGAGGGTACTGTGCTAGGTGAGATAAGTCATTTAGAGAAAGACCAATGCCGTATGATTTCACTTACTTGTGGAATCAAAAAACAAAAACAAAAACAAACCAGGAACAGTCATAGATACAGGAAACAAACTGTTGGTTAATGGAGTGGGGAAGGCGTTGGGGGTAGGTGAAATAGGTGAAGGGGATTAAGAGGTACAAACTTCTAGTTACAAAATAAATAAGTCATAGGGATATAATATACAGTATTGGGAATATAGTCAATAATATTGTAATAGTTGTATGGTGACAGATGGTAACTGCATTTATGGTGGAGATTGTTCCATAATGTTTAAAAATATGGAATCACTATGATGTACACCTGAAACTAATAAGATATCAAAAGTCAATTATACTTCAATAAAAACTATACAATACTTTATTTATCAATAGATATACATGTAGCATATATACAAAAGCAAGGAAATGATTACTATATAATTGTTCTCTCTGGCGGGGAGGATGGGGAGATAATTGGGAGAGGAGTACAGGAGGTTTCTGGGATACTCATAATGTCTTCTTTTTTATTTTAGGTATTGTGTCCATGAGTGTTGATTAATTATAAAGATTTTATTTATTTATTTATGAGAGAGAGAGAGAGAGAGAGAGGCAGAAAAGACACAGGCAGAGGGAAAAGCAGGCTCCATGCAGGGAGCCTGATGTGGGACTCGATCCCAGGACTCCAGGATCATGCCCTGGGCTGAAGGCAAGTGCTAAACCCCTGAGCCACCCAGGGATCCCGAGTGTTGATTAATTATAATTCTTTATTCTTATATACCTTATATGTCTTATCTATACATATAAGAACACACGTATATGGATTTATATTTCACATATACCAAGCCTGAAACAGTTGCTTGGTGCAGAAAAGTTACTTAAGAGACATTACTTTTCCTTTTCTCTCTCCCTACCTTCTGTTACATGACTACGACCTACCTAAACCCTTTGAACTTAGGTAGGTGATGGTGAAATAACAAGGCTAGACCACTGTCAGTTATTCATTAGACTGTTCAAAGGAGAGAACATCTCAGTGACATTAGTCAGGCAAATAAGACAGAGCCAGGCCTGCTGAGTTCAGGATTGCTGATGAAGTAGTTTGGCAAAAAACCTTGGTGATAATAGCTACAGCCAGCTGCCTTGTAGCAATTTCTGGCTGAGCCGGTAATAGGAACAGATTTCTGTGTGAAATGACTGTTATGCATGTGTGTACATATTATTTTATCTCAATGTATTTCAGTTGCAAAACAATTGGCAAATTTAAACTTTGTATTTAGATCCATGTTCTGCATTTTATAGCACCATCGATGTTATTATTTAATTATATCTTGATGGGCCAGTCTACTTTTTTTGACTTCCTGAAACTCTCCTCTTTGTCTCAGAGATATTTTTGTATTTATCAATTTTTGAAAATTAGAAGCAAATCACCATTAAAACAGGTGATGCCTGAAAACAGGTGATGCCTGAAAAAAGGCATCACCATTAAACAAACCTTACTCTGTTTTTTGAAAACGAGGATAATTTGAATAATCATACTTGCTTTTTACCTTTGTATGCTTTGTCTTCTTTCACCTTAAGTAGCTCTGCCTTTATAGGTCCTTAAAGAGATTGTTGCTTTGATTTGAGTAGGTGGCCAATATCAAGATAGTACTTGGTAGTTTTTTCAATGTTTAAATATAGTACATATAGTAATATATAATAGTAGTCTATTGTTATCCTATTTATCTCAAGAGTGAATAGAGATAGGCCAGAGGAATAAACTATAGCAGCAGAAAAAAAATCTACATTTATTTTTTGATCTGAGTTGGTATGACTGCCCTGCTTTTGAAGTAGCAAACACCTCTTCTTTGTCTTTGCTGGTCCCACTATCTATCTATAGGATATGGTCCCGGTTGGCTCATCACCATAGCTCCATTTCCAGCAGAGGGAAGGGGAAAGAGGGAAAGGGAGAAAGAGCAGGTTTCAGGATTTAAAATTAATGAGAGTTTAATCTGCTGTGTCATTTTATCTACCTTAATATTTTCCCATCTTAGAGGAAGCTCCTGTAATGTTTTATGCTTTTCACTGCAAAAGTCTCAAATCCCCAGGAACTCAAAATTGTAAAGTCTCTGCTCTTGTTCCCCTAACGCTCTTGTTCAAGATGGGGATTAGATCAATCGGGAATATCAACTTAATTTTTGATGATTTCTTTGACATTTATCAGATGTTTCCTTTTTTTTCCTTTTTGGTAATGCCATCCTATTTGAAACAGCAATGGCTAGGACACTCAAAAAAATTGGGTTATCCTTTGTAAGCATTTTGAACAGAAGATTTAATAGTTAAATGCCTACTTAGAAAATGTCTTGACATTTTCTTTATTGCAATACTCAAAATTGAACAATTTTCAAAAGTGATCTTCAAACTTAAATATATGTGCATGGAATGAAATGTTTTTCACTCTTTTATAAAATTAATCACCATCTTTTAATGTCATTTAAATACTAATGATGCCATGTAGAATGATACAGCAGTTGGAGTCAGATTTTAGATGCTGCTGATCTTGGTTTCTTTTCCATGCCCTCCCCTATAAAAACGCTACTTCTAGTTTTCCTGATTCAGAATTTACATTTTAGTCAGAGACTTAATCAGCCAATAGATAACGAACATGTACTTATCAATATGAAAGCACCATGGTAATTCTTGCCAGGTAAAGGAAAAAGGGTGGGTCAGTCCTCAAATTTGTTATAATTTTGTTTATATAATGTTTATTAGTTTATAAAATATTTTTACCTAACTTTTCTTAATGGGTTCTTACTGAAAGAGATTTAGCGAGTACATAAGTGATTAACAGAGTGACTTAAAGACTATATTTTATTTTAAAAAACTCTAAATAATAATTTTCACATTTTAAAAGTGAGGAAATTGAGGTTCAGAGAAGTTAAATCACTTGCTCCAAAGCACATAGATAAGAGTTAGGTCAAGGCTTACTGCCAGCTGCTTCTGATTCTAGGCCTGCTGTTCTTACAACGCATCTTTCTACAGAGGTGGAGACAATGAGATACCACCTCACACCAGTGAGAATGGGGAAAATTAACAAGATGGGAAACAACAAATGTTGGAGAGGATGTGGAGAAAGGGGGACCCTCCTGCACTGTTGGTGGGAATGTGAACTGGTGCAGCCACTCTGGAAAACTGTGTGGAGGTTCCTCAAAGAGTTAAAAATAAACCTGCCCTACGACCCAGCAATTGCACTGCTGGGGATTTACCCCAAAGATTCAGATGCAATGAAACGCCGGGACACCTGCACCCCGATGTTTCTAGCAGCAATGGCCACAATAGCCAAACTGTGGAAGGAGCCTCGGTGTCCATCGAAAGATGAATGGATAAAGAAGATGTGGTTTATGTATACAATGGAATATTACTCAGCAATTAGAAACGACAAATACCCACCATTTGCTTTGACGTGGATGGAACTGGAGGGTATTATGCTGAGTGAAATAAGTCAATTGGAGAAGGACAAACATATGGTCTCATTCATTCGGGGAATATAAAAAATAGTGAAAAGGAATAAAGGGGAAAGGAGAGAAAATGAGTGGAAAATATCAGCGAGGGTGACAAAACAGGAGAGACTCCTAACTCTGGGAAATAAACAAGGGGTGGTGGAAAGGGAGGTGGGCGGGGGGATGGGGTGACTGGGTGATGGGCACTAAGGGGGGCACTTGACGGGATGAGCACTGGGTGATATGTTAGCAAATTGAACTCCAATAAAAAAAAAAGAACATTAAATACTTGCAAACCAATGAATTATCATTGCAAAAATATTTCCTCTTTCATATTCTAGCTCTTGATTTTCAGATAAAAAAAACACCACTTTATACCTTTACCTCCAAAAAATACTTATATATTTAAAGCCCAAGACATAATCTTTAAAATGAGTGACCTATAATAAAAATCGTCAATTATATTCTAAAAAACAAAATAACAATGATAATAATCTATCATTCACTGAGTGCCACTATCTAGGAAACATAGTATATGAGCTGTACATATAGGATATCTGAGTGGCTCAGCGATTGAGCATCTACCTTAAGCCCAGGGCCCATGCTGGGTCTAGGGATCAAGTTACACATTGGGCTTCCCATAGGGAGCCTGCTTCTTCCTCTACCTATTTGTGTTCTTTCTAGATTTTTTTTGTTACTGATTTCTAGTTTCATAGCTCATAGCCAGGAAGGTTGTATGGTATTACTTCAGTCTTTTTGAATTTGTTAAGACTTGTCTTGTGGCCTAACACGATCTATTCTGGAGGATGGTTCATGTGCACTGGAAAAGGATGTACAGTCTGCTGTTCTAGGATAGAATGTTCTCAATATAGATCTATCTGGTCTAATTTGTCATTTAAGACAGTTTCCTTGTTGATTTTTCTGTTTGGATGATCTATACATTAATGTAAGTGGAGTGTTAAAATCCCCTATTATTATTATATTACTATTGATTATTTTCTTTATGTTTGTTATTAGCTACTTTATGTATTTGGGTGCTCCCATGTTGGGTGCATAAATATTTACAATTATTATATATTCTTGTTGGATTCTTTCCTTTGTGATTTATTGTGTTTTCTTTGTCTCTTATTACTTATTACAGTCTTTGTCTTAAAGTTTATTTTGTCCAATATAAGTATTGCTTCCCAGTTTTCTTTTCACTTCCATTTGCATGATAATTGCTTTTCTGTTCCTTCACTTTCAATCTGCATGTGCCTTTAGATCTGAAATGAGTCTCTTGTAGGCAGCATATAGATGGGTCTTGCTTTTTTATTCAGTCTATCAACCCGTATCTCTTGAGTGGAGCATTTAGTCCATTTGCTTCAAGGTAATTATTGATAGGTATATATTTATTGCCATTTTGTACTTGTTTTATGATTGTTTTTGTAGTTCTTCTCTATTTCTTTCTTTTTTAAAAATTTTTATTTACTTATGATAGTCACAGAGAGAGAGAGAAAGGCAGAGACACAGGCAGAGGGAGAAGCAGGCTCCATGCACCGGGAGCCCGATGTGGGATTCGATCCCGGGTCTCCAGGATCACGCCCTGGGCCAAAGGCAGGCGCCAAACCGCTGCGCCACCCAGGGATCCCTCTGATCACTTTCTTTAGTGATATGCTTGGATTCCTTTCTCTTTAGTTTTTGCATCTCTATTACTAGTTTTTGATTTCTGGTTACCATTAGTTTATATATAACATCTTATACATATAGCAGTATCTATTAAGTTGATGGTCACTTAAATTTGAACAAACTGTAAAAGCAGTAAATTTTTATTGTTCTTTCTCCTGAGTCTTAGGTATATGGTGTCATAGTTTGTATCCTTTTATTTTTTGAATCCCTTGACTGATTTTTATAGATATACTTGATTTTACTGGCTCTTATGCTTTGTACTTTTCTTATTCCTGCTTGTGGTCTTTCTTTTCCACTCAAAGAATCCCCTTGAACTTGTCTTGTAGGGCTGGTTTAGTGATGAATTCTTTTAACTTCTGTTTGTCTCGGAAACTCTTTTTCTCTCCCTCTGTTTTGAATGATAACCTCAATGAATAGAGTATTCTTGGCTAAAGGTTTTTCTTTTTTTCAGCACTTTGAAAGAAAAAATAAGAGAAAAAGAAGAGAAATGTAATATTACATATTTTGGCCTGCAAAGTTTCTGCTGAAAGCTCAGCTTATAGCCTTACGGGGTTTCCTTTAATGTAACTTTTCTTTTTTCTTGCCTTTTTAAAAAGTATCTCTTTATTACTACTTTTTGCCATTTTAATTGCTATATTTCTTGGAATGGACCTCCTTGGGTTGATTTTGTTGGAGGCTCTCTGTGCCTCCTAGATCTGGATTTCTCTTTCCTCCCCCAGATTCAGGAAGTTTTCAGCTA
The DNA here is from genome assembly GCF_018345385.1 of Vulpes lagopus. Classification (NCBI taxonomy): domain Eukaryota; kingdom Metazoa; phylum Chordata; class Mammalia; order Carnivora; family Canidae; genus Vulpes; species Vulpes lagopus. Next base: position 115,815,027 of record NC_054829.1, on the reverse strand, counting down.
TTGTTTCCTAAAATACATTTTCTGCCCCCTTTTCTCTCTCTTTTCCCTCTGGGATCCCTATATTTAGGTGTTCTGATGCTTGGTGTATCACTGAGTTCCCTGTCTATTTTAATTTATTATTATTATTTACTCTCTCCTGTTCAGCTTGATTGCTTTCTATTATTCTGTCCTTCATGTTATTGATCTTTTCTTCTCCCTATATGCTACTATTTATTCCAGCGAGTGTATTTTTATTTGTTTTTTAAAGATTTATTTACTTATTTGGGGGGAGTATGGGCAGAGGGGCAGAGAAACTTAAGCAGACTCTGTCCTGGGCACAGAGCCCCACACAGGGCTCAGCCTCACGACTTTAAGATCATGACTTGAGCAGAAACCAAGAGTAGGATGCTTAACTGACTGTGCCACCCCCTCATCTAGTATATTTTTAATTTTATTTATTGAGTTTTTCATCTCTGATAGTTTCTGTTTTATGTTTTCTATCTCTTTTTAAGGGGTCTCACTGAGGTCCTCTACTCTTTTCTTAAATATAGTGATTATCTTTAGGACCATTACTTTAAATTCTCTGTCTGGTATCTTACATTTCTTTATTTCAATTAGCTCTCTTGCTGTGATTTTTGTCTTGTTCTTTCATTTGGGACTTACTGTTCTCTTTCCTCATGTTGTCTAACTCTCTGTTTCTATGTGTTAGGAAAATCATCTATATCCCCTGCTCTTGAAAGTATTGGTCTTATGAAGAAGAGGTCCTGTAGTGCCCTTCAGTTCAATGTCTTCTATTCACCAGAACCTGGTTCTTCATGGGTATCTCCTATGTGTGTTGTGTGCATCCTACTGTTGAGCCCTGGCCAATTTGCCTTCAGTCCAGTCATCTGCAATGACTCTCTTTGCCTGTTTTGGGCAGAGTTTGGACCTTGTATTATCAGTAGGCCAGTCTGGGGCCACTTTGGGCTTGAGTTGAGTCAGACCAGGCATTTTCCAGAGATACAGTAGCACTGAACTGCAGGGCCCTTTCCTTGTGTTGTTCCCTGAGAAGCTTTGGTTGGTGGATGGGGCCTGAATTTAGATCAACACTAGAGACGTGTCCTCTCCAATATGCCCTCAGCCAAAGTCCATCCAATACATTTCCACCCAAGCCTGGCAAGAGGGGAAGATAACCACATGTACTAATCTGACTATAGCCCCAGCAGTGTGAGGACCAGTCATCTGATCTAAAGTCAGGCCCCATCCACCAACCAAAGCTTCTCAGGGAACAACACAAGGAAAGGGCCCTGCAGTTCACTGCTACTGCATCTCTGGAAAATGCCTGGTCTGACTCAACTCAAGCCCAAAGTGGCCCCAGACTGGCCTACTGAAAATACAAGGTCCAAACTCTGCCCAAAACAGGCAAAGAGAGTCATTGCATATGACTGGACTGAAGGCAAATTGGCCAGAGCTCAACAGTAGGATGCACACAACACACATAGGAGACACCCATGAAGAACCAGATTCTGGTGAATAGAGGACATTGAACTGAAGGGCATTACAGGACCTCTTCTCCTGGCTCTCCTCGAGCTTGCAGATTTTGAAAGTTTAAGGTGTTAAGCCCCAATGATTGTAAGAACTCATAAAATTATACTTCTCTGGTTTTCAAAACCAAATATTATGGGGATTTATCTTTTCTATGGGAGTTTCTCACGCTTACGGTGCCTGGTGTGAGGATCTGTTTCTTTCTTCTCTTTGCCTTTGGACTCCCTTCTTCCCATCGACAGTCCTAGTCCCATCGGTCCATTTTAGTTTCAACTAAGTCTCTACCCCTCCTACTTTATTTGATATGGCCTCTTCTCTGCGTTTAGTTGTGGAGTCATTTTCTGGATTATTTACACTCTTCTACCAGTTGTTTTCTGGATTATTTACACTAATGTGAATGTTATCTAGTTGTATCCATAGCAGAAGTTTTGCTTAGGATCCTCCTACTCCACCATCTTCCTCTGAAGTCCAGAGCCCCTACTCTTAATCCCAGCTCTACCACCTTCTGGGTGACTTTGGGAAAGTCTCTTAAACATTTTGGAGTTTAGTTTCCTTGATCTATAAAATTGGTAATATTGAAATGGCAACTTCTATAATCCTTTTTAGATGATAGCTAGGCTTCTGCAATTACCTGTACTTTTTAATGGACATGTTTTGTGATTTAGACTTTGAAGTAGGGCAGTAGAAATTTGTTCATGGTTCCCTTTCACACATATCAGGGAAAACTGGATTGCTGGGTGAGGAAACATCTTCTTTGTGTGATATATATATACATATATAATACACACAACAATGAGGTACTCTTTGTGTGATACACACACACACACACACACACACACACACACACACACACACCATTGAGGTACTACTGCATAACTATTAGAATGTCAAAAATCCCAAACACTGACAGCACCAAATGCTGGTGAGGATGAGGAGTAATAGAAACTTTCACTCATTGGTGGTGAGAACATGAAATTGCATAGCCATTTTGGAAAACAGCTTGGCAGTTTCTTACAAAATTAAACTTACTCTTACCATATGATCCAGGAATTGTGCTCCTTGCACAATTCTTAAGAGTTGAAAATTTATGAAAGCCAAAGCACGTTTTTTTTATATAAAATTTATTCATAATTGCCAAAACTTAGGACCAACAAACATGTTCTTCAGTGGTGAATGAACAAACTGTGGTACAGACAATGGAATATTATGCATTGCTAAAAAGAAATGAGCTACCAAACTATGAAAAAAACATGGATAAATCTTAAATGCATGATACTAACTGAAAGAAGCCAATCTGAAATGCTACATATTGTATGATTCCAACTATGTGATGTTCTGGAAAAAGCAAAACTATGAAGAGAGTAAAAAGATCAGTGTTGTAAGGAATTAGGAAGGAGGAAGGGATGGATAGGCAGAGCACAGAGGACTTTTAGGGCAGTGAAACTATTCTGTATGATACTATGTGTACATACATGTCAGTATACATTTGTCAAACCCATAAAATATACAACATCAAGAATGAGCTCTAATGTACAGTGTGGACTTTGGGTGATAATGATGTGTCAATTCAGGTTTGCTGATTTTAACAAATATACCACTCTGGTACAGGATGTTGCTAGTGGGGAAAACTATGCATGTGGGGATTAGAAAATATATGGGAAGTCTGTATATTTTCTGTTCAGTTTTGCTGAGAACCTAAAAATGCCCTAAGAAATAATATATGCTTTAAAAGAAAAGTGGAATCATATTATTCCTGTTTTGTGATTTGCTTTTTTTATGCATCATATTTTGAAGATTTACCTGTGTTGATGTGTATACCTTTAATTATTCATATACACTACTACATAATATTCAGTTGTGGGATATACAATTATTTATTCTGTTGGTGGACATTTTGGTAGTGCATACAATGTATGTGTGTCCTTGTGTACATCTACAAGAGTTTTCCTAGAAAATAGGAAATTACCTAAGAATTATCATTAGGGCCATTAGGCTAAGAATCCATTCAGCTTTATTTTTTTTTAAGATTTATTTATTTATTCATGATAGACCCAGAGAGAGAGAGAGGCAGAGACACAGGCAGAGGGAGGAGCAGGCTCCATGCAGGGAGCCTGATGCGGGACTCGATCCCAGGACTCCAGGATCGCGCCCTGGGCCAAAGGCAGGCGCCAAACCACTGAGCCACCCAGGGATCCCTTCCATTCAACTTTAAAGATAATGCTGAATTGTTTTACAAATTGTTATATCAATTCTACATTCACCATCTGCATGTGACAATTACTATTGCTCTACATTGTAGCTAATATATTTATATATTTATATTTAGCTAATCTGGTAAGTGTAATTTGCACTTTCCTGATTACTAATGAAGTTGAGTGTGTTTTCATGTTTATAGGCCATTTGTGTTTCCTCTTCTGTGAAGTTTTTAACCACTTCCTTTCCCTGTTTTTATTGTTTCTTAATAATACTCCTCTGTAGATAATACATGCTTTGAAAGTTGTCTCTTTGTGACTTATTTTGAAAATTCCTTTTATGTTGTTTTTTAATAAAGAAAAGTTCCTGATTTTAATATAGTCATATTTAACAATTATTTCTTTTTGGTAGACTTCTTTTTTTAAGCTGCTTTATTGACTAATGATTGACATAGAAAAACTATAGGTTTTTAATGAAAACAAATTGATGTATTTGGTGATAAGTATACACCTGTGAAACCATCATCACTATCAATGTCATAAATTTATCCATCACTTCCACAAGTTTCCTCTTTTTTTTTCATTTTGTGATAAGAGTACTTAGCATAAGATCTACCCTCTTAGCAAATTTTAAATTATACAATAGAGTATTAATCAAAGGCCTAGTGTTGCACAGTAGGTCTCTAGAACCTAGTTATTTTGCGTTACTGAAGCTATGTACCCTTTGAACACCTCTCCATTTCTTCCTCCTTCTAATCCCTTGACACGACCATTCTCCTCTTCTTTTATGTATTTGACTATTTTAGATTTCACATATAAGTGAGATTATGCAAATTTGACTTCCTGTATCTGACTTATTTCACTTATGTCTATCCATGTTGTCACGAGTGGCATAATTTCCTTCTTAGAGGATAATAATCTGGTGTGTGTGCATGTATAGATATGGATATGGATAGATAGATGTATTTATATATGCCCACCACATTTTCTCTATCCAATTTGTCTGATGATAGACACTTAGGTTGTTTTAACATCTTGGCTACTATGAATAATGCTGCAATTAACATGGGAGTACAGATACTTCTTTGAGATCCAGATTTCAATTCCTTTGGATATATATTCAGAAATAGAATTGCTGGATCAAATGATAATTCTACTTTTAATTTTCTACAATGGATATACCAATTTACATTCCCTCTATCAGTGTACAAGAGTTCTCTTTTCTCCACATCCTCACCACTTGTCCTTTGTATTTTGATCATAGCCATCCAAATAGGTGTGAGGTGATATTTCGTTGTCATTTCAATTTGCATTTCCCTGATGATTAGTGATGTTGAGCATTTTTTCAGATACCTATTGGCCATTTTTATGTCTTTCTTAAAGAACTATTTATTTAGGTCTTTTGCCTGTGTTTTAATTAGATTGTTTTTTGCTATTGAGTGGTAGGAGTTCCTTATATAATTTGGATACTAAACCCCTTATCAGATATATGGTATGCAAATATTTTCTCCCATTATATAGGTTGCCTTTTCATTTTGTTAATTATTTCTTTAGCTGTGGAGAAGCTTTTAGTTTCATGTAAGCTCATTTGTCTATTTTTGCTTTTGCTTTTTGCTGTCATACCCAAGAAATTATTGCCCAACATAATGTCTAAAAGATTCTTTCCTATATTTTCGTTTAAGACATTTATTGTTCCAGTTTTTACGTTTAAATCTTTAATCCATTTTGGGTTGAACTTGGTATATGTTATGAGATAAGGCCCAATTCTATTCTTTTGCATATGAATACCCAATTTTCACACCACCATTTATTTTATTTTATTATTTATTTTACCATTTCATTTATTGGTGTTCAATTTGCCAACATACAGAATAACATGCAGCACTCATCCCATCAAGTGCCCCCCTCAGTGCCCGTCACCCATTCACCCCCACCCCCCACCCTCCTCCCCTTCCACCACCCCTAATTCGTTTCCCAGAGTTAGGAGTCTTCATGTTCTGTCTCCCTTTCTGATATTTCCTACCCATTTCTTCTCCCTTCCCTTATATTCCCTTTCACTATTATTTATATTCCCCAAATGAATGAGAACATATAATGTTTGTCCTTCTCTGACCGACTTATTTCACTCAGCATAATACCCTCCAGTTCCATCCACGTTGAAGCAAATGGTGGGTATTTGTCATTTCTAATGGCTGAGTAATATTCCATCGTATACATAAACTATATCTTCTTTATCCATTCATCTTTCGATGGACACCGAGGCTCCTTCCACAGTTTGGCTATTGTGGCCATTGCTGATAGAAACATCGGGGTGCAGGTGTCCCGGCGTTTCATTGCATCTGTATCTTTGGGGTAAATCCCCAGCAGTGCAATTGCTGGGTTGTAGGGCAGGTTTATTTTTAACTCTTTGAGGAACCTCCACACAGTTTTCCAGAGTGGCTGCACCAGTTCACATTCCCACTAACAGTGCAGGAGGGTTCCCCTTTCTCCACATCCTCTCCAACATTTGTGGTTTCCTGCCTTATTAATTTTCCCCATTCTCACTGGTGTGAGGTGGTATCTCATTGTGGTTTTGATTTGTATTTCCCTGATGGCAAGTGATGCAGAGCATTTTCTCGTGTGCATGTTGGCCATGTCCATGTCTTCCTCTGTGAGATTTCTCTTCATGTCTTTTGCCCATTTCATGATTGGATTGTTGGTTTCTTTGGTGTTCAGTTTAATAAGTTCTTTATAGATCTTGGAAACTAGCCCTTTATCTGATACACCATTTGCAAATATCTTCTCCCACTCTGTAGGTTGTCTTTTAGTTTTGTTGACTGTATCCTTTGCTGTGCAAAAGCTTCTTATCTTGATGAAGTCCCAATAGTGCATTTTTGCTTTTGTTTCTTTTGCCTTCGTGGATGTATCTTGCAAGAAGTTACTGTGGCTGAGTTCAAAAAGGGTGTTGCCTGTGTTCTCCTCTAGGATTTTGATGGAATCTTGTCTCATATTTAGATCTTTCATCCATTTTGAGTTTATCTTTGCACAACACCATTTATCGAAGGGACTATTTTTCCCCCATTTTGTATTCCTGGGACTCTTGTCAAAGATCTGTTGACCATATATGCATGGGTTTATTTCTGAACTTTCTGTTTTGTTCCATTGGTATATATATATCCGTTGTTATGCTGGTGCCATACTGTTTTGATTACTGTGGCTTTGTAATTATATTTGATATCAGTAAGCATGATACTTTCAGCTTTGTTTTTCTTGCTCAAGATTGCTCTGGCTATTCAGGGTCCTTTGCGATTACAAGTGAATTTTAGAATTGTTTTTTTCTATTTCTTTTAAAAAATGCCATCAGCCTTTTGGTAGGGATTACATTGAATCTATCGGTCACTTTGCAAAACATGAACATTTTAACATTTTTAATTCTTCCAACCTATTATCATGATATATCTTTCCATTTATTTGTGCTTTTTGAAATTTCTTTTGTAAATGTTTTGTAGGTTTTGGTGTACAAGTTTTTTACCTTTTTGGTTAAATTTTTTTTTGATGCTATTGTAAATGGGATTAAAAAAAAGTCCTCAATAGCCAAAGCAATCTTGCAAAAGAAAAGCAAAACTGAAGACATCACAATTCCAGACTTCAAGTTATATTACAAAGCTGTAGTGATCAAAACAGCATGGTACCATCACAAAAATAGACGCATGGATCAATTGTACACATTAGAAAACCCAGAAATGAACATAAAGCTGGACAGATACATGCAAAAGAATGAAACTAGACTTTTCCTCTTTAAATGGATTTTGTAAAGACAATGAAAGATGCCAAGGGGAAAAGTTTGAATGGACTCAATGCACGTGGAATCTGTCTGGGAGAGAAATAAATTATACCAGAGAGATACAGTGGGTGATGTGGTGGGAGCGAGTGACTGGAACTTACTTCCTTCAGTGATGCAGATTCAAGGAGAAATAATGTTACTCTTTTTCAGGTTTCACCTGAAGAGGGGAAAAAATGTAGTGAGAGGGAGATTGGAATTCCTAGTTGTGAACAATAGAAAGCAAATCTGGATAGCTTTGAAAGAAAAGATAGATATTAGGAACAGTTGGATAGCCTACAGAAGAATTAGGCTTGGAAAATAGCACGAGCCAAGGAAGTCTGAGGATGGCAAATTTCACATCCCAGAAAAGTCTGGTAGAAATCCACTGGCACTGCTACCAGACAGCACTTGCCACCACCTGTGGACACTCAACTCTGAAGTTACCCTTATGTATAATTGGATGCTTCTGCACTTTATTTACATCACACCCTCAGGATTCCAAGTCTTGTATGGAAGCTCCTACTGGCAGTTGAGAATACATGCTCTGCCAATAGCTGCTAAAGACTTTTTGGGTTTTCACAGTAGGAGATGAGGCATTGTATTCTGCCCATATCTGCAAAGGAGAATTCCATTCCCCAGATTGGAAGGATAATCAAAGACTACATGATCAAAAGGAATAGCATCAGCTTTGACAAATATATACCACTTGCGGGTCAGTAGCTGCCCACTGCTGCAGGGGAAAATATCAGGTACTTAGGTTGCCCACTTCTTCATGTATTCAACTTGGGCTAGGGTGGAGAAGGGGCATCTGTATTAGGCCTGTGTAATGGGGAGAGGCATACTGTCCAGAGCAATGTGGGTGGCCAAAGGCCTGGACAAGTCAGTCAGAACCACAGCTACTGGGAAGGTGACTGGGAGAAGTGTAAGGATAGTATCAGTAGGGAAAGAGTAGCCGAGGGGCATTGTTGGTATCCATGAGATCATGGAGCAGATTCCCCCCTGAGATGAGCTGTAGAGATCTCCATGGTGTCTTTGGGCATTGACAGCAGTGCAGTAGGTAACAGAATGGGACAAAAGGATGTAGCGATTTCAGAATGATGCTGCCTATGGGTTTTGCTGCCAATATTGAATGTCCAAATTCTATTGATTTTCCTTCCCAAGGCCAGTTGTTAATCATGTTGCCAATAGAGCTTTATTAATTTTTCTTAACGAATAATGGTTATATGTTATTCGTTAAAATGATATATACCATTATAAAAAACTCAAACTATATAGAAAATCCATGACAAAAGTAAGCTATCTTCTCAATTCTAATTGCTGGAAAAAATCGTTAGGATTTAGTGAATAGTTTGTCAATATTACCTGGACATAGCTTTTTTTTTCAATCTCCCCCCACCTCATTACTCTGTGTGTGTGTATAATATATATAAGACATCTATATCATCCATCTATCTCTTATATATCATCTATTTCATTTGTTTTAGCAGATACTGCCAAACAGTTTTACAAAGAGGCTGTATGTACTTCATGTACTCATCAGCAGTAGTTCCAATTGCTCTACATCTTTGCCAATACTTGGTAATTTAAAAAAAGTCATCCTGGTTGGTTGCAGTTGTGCATTTCTTATGACCAAAAATGAACATCTTTTTATATATTGATTGGCTATTTGAGTGTCTTTCCTTTTTAATGAAATGTCTTTTCAAGTCTCTTGCCTATAGTTGAAACATTCAATTGTTTCTCCTTTTTATTGCTTTTTAGGAGGTTTATGTATTTTGAATATGTCTTTTGACAGTCAAATTCAAATGTCTTTTTCACATAACTTTTTAAAATATCATTTTCATAGAATGTAAGAGAAACCTGGGGACTTGATATCTCATTCTACAGTTCAGAAATAGACCTAGCAACTTTAAATGATTTGCCCAACGTGCCATATTGGGCTAGCGATAAGAGTTAGGATTATTTTGTGTCATGCTTTTTTTATTTTAATGGTCTGCCTGTCCTAAAAATGAAAAGCAGGTAATTTAATCAACATAGAAAGTTTTTACAACACAGTCTTAAGTCTATGGGTATTTGGATCTTTTAAAAAAAATTTTAAAATTCATTTAGTCTAAATCTTGAGGCTCTCATCAAATTTACTTTTAATCTTCTTAAAGTGAAAGCAGGGAGATCTAATATTTTCTCAAAAAATAAAAATACAATAAGAAATAGTTTTGAATCTCATTTCTTGGATAAACTGCATGAAGCAAGGATTTCATACATGGGAAAATTTGCTTCAAGCAGTGGCTTTGTAGTTTGTGGTTGTCCTTGATAGTGCTTTATATATGTATAAGCTCTGGGAAGAGAAGTGGTCTGCAAACTTGCTCTGTGCTCTGGTAGATCCTTGCAACAAAATGTTTTCAGCCCTTGTGCCATCAGGCCCACACTTTTCCCTCCACTGCCTCTCAAAATAAGGTAGACTGATACCTTCTCGGTCATTATTGAGATTACACAAGCGTGTACAACTGGATCTTTAGCAGCACTCACCATACTGAAAATCTAAAAATCCAGAAAAATAATTGTCAGTGAAGATGAACTCACATGAGACCACTAAGTTCAGAGAGGGCCAGATGTGAACTACCTTCTCCTTACTAGATGTGCAGCCAGAGGATCTGAAGGCATTAAACAGTTTTGAATAACCAATGTCTGAGAAAAGAATCTAACTACCTTCTACAGATCTGCTAGTCCCACACTCAAGTATGGCTTATGGTGACACCTGGAATGTGATCATGGGGTTATCTTGTTAGTGGACGGATGGTAGGTACCCATGTTCCTTGGTTGGTAATTGTGTTGGTTGGTGGTTTTGTTGGTATTTGGGTCATCAGTTTCACAGAGCCATCTCTTCAGGGGGTTGAATTTCATTTTGGAAGTTCATACTTGTATGATCAAGGGCACAGATGCACTACTCTGCAGCCAAATAATAATATAAGGCTACATTGACCTGAGTGCCAGCCTTCTGCATGGAACTGGCATCACTGCTTTCTTCTCAGTATCAGCTTGAGGACGACTTATTTAACTCCATGCCTAAAGATGATGTGAGGTCACTTATGGATTTGATTAAAAAAGAAGCAACAAAATTAAAAGATTTAGTATTCCTGAGGGTATAATCTCACAATTTTATGGCTGGATATTGCTTAAAATAAGCCTTTTAAAGATCACTTTAAAAAAACATACAGTAAATTTTTCCATAAAATTTCTCAGTCACAGTATAAATGAAAACAAAGAAAACAAAAACTACCATCTCAGTTTGTGGGAATGACTAATTCTATTTTGTACATGATGTCGGGAGATGATGTCTTATAAAGATTCAAAGAAAATGTGGTATCTTAAATAATTTAGAAGGAAATAAAATGATATGCTCTGGGAACTGTGTTTAGTAGTTTTGGCGATGATGAAGACCATGATATCAAGATTGCATGTAAAAAGCTTGAATAGTTTCATACAATGTCACGGTGAGGGAAAAACTAATGCTTTAAAATTGCCAGGTTAATTTTCATTTTATGGGAAAACATGCAATCATAAATATCATTTATGTATAAATAAATATCATAATATGTATATAACAACATGGCTAAATTCTATATTTTACAGACTGCCTTAACTATTTCATCTATATCCCTAAAAGACTGTAGAGTCAATATGGCCAAAAACTTTTATTTGGAGGATCTTCTCATTGGGAAAATGGAGATAATTTTATATTTGATATTCTCTTCTCCATGGGCATATTTGCCTCTCCCATCCCTTTTGTGCTTTTCAGAGCCCAGGGGAGGGTATTTTACCACTGACACTATTTTAAATTGCCATCTCACGTGCAGTAAGGTAGTATGTTGTCTTGAGCTGAGAAATCATATTGAAACTGGCAAAATTAGGGTCTTTTGTTCTACTATTACCATATGCTGACAATTCCAAACAATATCAGTGGTAAACACTCTTCTGACTGGGGCTGACATCTCTCAGCAATCCTCCTTTTCACCCCACACAATGACACTGGTCCTTTTTTAGTTTTTGAAGGAATAGCATCAAAAATTCCTGGGAACAAAAAAGAGAAGAGGACAATAACCATAGTTTTTCATAAAATCAGGTTTTGCCAAACTGGAACCTAGAATTGCAAAGTATCCGATTGCAGAAAATCATTGGTATGGGAGTCAGGAGACTGAAGAAACCTGTTTCTGTCACTAATGAGGCCTTGGTTAAGCCCTTTCACCTTTCATACCTTACTAACTTGTATATTTTTAAAAAACAGAATGAGGGGAGAAGTGAACATGACTTCTAAGATTACTTCCAGTTCTCAGTTTTTGGACTCTGAGATAGGATTCATGGTAGACAGAACATTAGACTTAATATAAGAAGACTGAGATTGGGGACACCTGGGTGGCTCAATGATTGATCGTCTGCCTTTGGTTCAGAGTGTGATCCTGGAGTTCCAGGATCGTGTCCCACATTGGGCTCCCAGATGGAGCCTGCTTCTCCCTCTGCCTATGTCTCTGCCTCTCTCTGTGTATGTCTCTCATGAATACATAAATAAAATCTTAAAAAAAAAGACTGAAATTGAAGTTCTTCTCTGTCCCTAACCAATGTGGTCTTAAAGAAGTAATTTAACTGACCTCAATTTTCTAAGAATCCAAGCTACTTGGTCTACCTTAGAAGGTACTGTTTCCTCTCTCATGCCATATGTTTTGTACTTGACACTCTAGTAAAATCTAATTTTAAAAATAGTTCTTGAAAGTGTACTCCCTTATATTAGTTCCAGCTTCTGAAACTATATTCCTTTATATTAGTTCCAGTTACTTGTGTTCCTGTGCTAAGAAGAGAAAATCAATTGGTTTTGTGTAGAGAATTTTATTTTTTGATGCAAAGACATTTGCTGATACCATTGTAGAAGATATGTTTGGATAAATGGTTATATAAGTTTTAAAAAACGCTTTTTATATTTTACCATGTTATGGTTCCCTCACAATTCAGCCTCCTTTCATCAACACAACAACCCACAATCCATGACCAGCATCAGATAAGATAGGAAAACAAGCCTGCTAATTTTTGTAGACATTTAAAAAAGATTTTATTTATTTATTTATTCATGAAAGATACAGAGGGAGAAGCAGGCTCCACGCAGGGAGCCTGATGTGGGACTGGATCCCAGTGTTTCAGGATCATGACTGGAGCAAAGGCAGATACTCAACCACTGAGCCACGCAGGTGCCCCTGCATGCATTTTATAGTTGTTTTTTATTTAGATCATCTTTATTTAGATCATATGGTATATGCTGCATATTGAACCTTCTCATGAATGCTCAACATTTCCAATTAGGGCCAGAGGTTTTTGATATCTTGACACAAAAGATATCTCTTGGACCTTTTTAAAAATATTCATATCATCTGATGAACAAATACCAAAATGATATAAATTCTGCAAGGCTAAAAGTAAAGGCAAAGTATTTTAGGCCAAAAAGGAGGCAATACAGTCTACTAAATAAGAGCATAGAGCCCTAGCAAGAAAGCTTGGGTTCACAAATTAGCCCTGCTGTCTATTAGAGGTGTCTTGGGTAAGTTACTAAACCTTTCTGAGCCTCAGTTTCCTTAATAATAAAGTGAAGATAATGATAATTTCTACCTCACAGTGTTGTCCTGAGAATTAATGAAAAGAATAAAGCACATAGAGCCATGCTTGGCACATAGTACATATTCAGTATATATTAGCTGTTGCTCTCATCACAGGCTACCTGGGGATATAAACATAAGTGATGATAGAGCAATGTAAAGGTTCTTCATCAGAGAACAACAGGGCAAGACACATTAGGTAGGGCAGATTTGATTTCAAATTCTGGCCTCTTAGGACTCCTATATTTCTCACCTATAGTAATGGAAATCCTTGTCACACACCAGGCTAAACTGCCCTCTCTGTATACCAACGATTTGCCTACCTAATCAATACCCCCCCTTCAAGACTCAGAGATTTCCTTCCTCTATTGTACTAGACTCTGAGGTACTCTGACAGCCTCTAGGGCACACCTCCATCATTGTTAACTTCATCTTACATTAAAGTTATGTATGTTTTGGTCTACCTGAATACACTACAACATTCTTGGAAGGCAGGCAGGCACCAAATCATTTTCATATTTGCATTTTCAGTGCTTATTATAGTGCCAGGTTTACAGACTATACAAATATGAAAGAGGGGAAAAGTGAACCCACTGCCCAAGTAAATGACGGCAGGAATGAATGTTGGGAAGACTGGAGGACCAGTAGGTTTGGCTAAGGGGAGATAATGATTTCAGGTGTGGCCAAGTCCAATCAAAGTCTTCTGTAGAACACCTATTGTAGGGAATAATGATTGGAATCAAGGAAAAATCAAGTTCAGAGAAAGAATCATCCAAATATATGTGAGATTTGAGATTTTGAGAATGATGATGATGTACTTAGAGAATACGGATAAGGAAGAAAACACAAAAGAATCCCAGAGAATGTCTACATTCAATGGGTATAAACCAGAATAAAGAGAATGAGAAGGACAAGAAATAGAAGAAGAGAAAAACCAGAGATAATACAATATCCTAGAAGCCAGAAGAGTGGTGAAATCAAAGGAGTAATTAACAGTATCAATTAGTTATTTGTTAATCAAACAAATATCAATTGAACATTGGATCTGTGCTAGGTATTATAAAGTGCTGGATAAAATATCACAAGATCCCTGTCCTCACAAGAGTTAGGTAGGGGGCAGCCTGGGTGGCTCAGCGGTTTAGCCGCCTTCAGCCCAGGGCCTGATCCTGGAGATCTGGGATCGAGTCCCACATCGGGCTCCCTGCATGGAGCCTGCTTCTCCATGCCTGTGTCTGCCTGTGTCTCTGCCTCTCTCTCTCTCTCTCTCATGAATAAATAAAAAATATATATTTTTAAAAAAAGAGGTAGGAAAAAAGGGTGGAATGAGGAGTGGAATTAAGAAACACAGATTTGTGGAAGCTAGGTTACACTAATAAGGACAAAATCAGATGTAGGAAGTGGTCACGAACAGAGGAAGTCTGTGATATTAATCAGTCTGCCAATTATAGGAAAAAGAAAATGACGGCTTGAAGAAAACATATCTGAAGAAAGATCTCATTCTGTACTTATTGAATTGTTTTTTGTTTGTTTTCTTTCTTTTTTTTTTTTTTTTTTTTTTATAGTGGAGAGACTTGAACATATTTTAAGGCTGAGGGCAAGAGCCAGGAGTGAAGAGAAAGAACAAGTGGAGAGATGAAATCAATAACCTACAAGGAGTCACTAAGCCTTAGAATGGAGGCCCTTTTAGGGCAGAAAGGAGAGGGGACACAAGGAGAATGTTAATCAAATTTTAAGACAAAGGGAAAAGAAATTGAGAGAGTGTGCATTGGATGAATAGCACCTAGTTATTCTGAAAAGCAGAGCTAGGTTTTTGCTGGGATGGGCACTGTCAGTCCCAGAAATTATAGTGTGAAAATAAGAGAAGGTGGCGGAGATAAGAAACCAGAAGTATGAAATGTGCATTTCACAGAGACGCCTCACATGGTGTCATTCTAGATTCCAAACAGTGAGAAAATGCACATCTGCCAGTTTACTTATTGAGGTGGAAATGCCATTCCTGAAGTTAATGGATTGAATCAACACAAGATTAGATGGTGGGATGTCTCTGCAGGTGGTGAGCACAGAGGATGGGCTCCAGAGGAGGACAAATTATTTCTTTTGAACACTGAGTTATAACAAAGCAGGAAGTGAACTGTGGTGGGCTCTAGCGCTAGGGCAAACAGTCTTCACTTGCTGAGAAGCTCTTATCCTTCCAGCACGGATAGTTCAAGTTCTGTTCTGCAGGACGGGAAATCCCTCTGTTCCTTTTCTCACTGTGTAACCTCAAACAGTTCAAACTTGGGGATCTTAATTGTTAGTCAAAATCCCGTTGAGCCCTGGAAGAGATGCATCCGTGTTGCAGGGGCCCTCTGTCGTGCCTCTTCTGGTGCCTTCTCAATCCTGCTCCCTTCATCACTTCAGTGCCAATGAGGTTGATAACTTAGGCCCTACTTTGTAATTTGCGGGGTCACTGTGCCCAGTGCTTCCTTACTCAAGGTAGACTCAAGTTTTTCTTCTCCCTCTTCTGTCTCTGGAAAGGATTGTGTTGCAGGAAAGAATTCTTTAGATATTGTATGTTGTGACTTAGTAAATTTACTTAAGTAGCACAGAGACAGGACCCATGGGCAGAAAGAGCTGCACCTGTGCTGTAGGAAACTGGTGGTTATAATGCTTAGTGCTCAAGGGGGAAGGGGATATATAGGGGGTATTAGATCATAAATTTTTTTTTTTTTAATTTCTACTCATAAAACTATGTTTTCAAGATTTCTCTGGTGCTGACCATTCAGTATGATATTAACCATGGGTGAGGTTTATAGACGGTCATGAGACCCTTTAAGAATGCAGCAACCAGCACATATTGATCTGTATCAGAACTATGCAGGCTCGAGGTCAGTCTTCTGGGCTAAAGGTAAACATTTTTATGCTTCTGTCCCTCATTAATTAGATCAGTAAGCCAGGTTCTCCATTTTCATTTGGAGGAGGAAAGCAGAAAACCTTACTAAGGCCTCTAGGACTGACTGAGCTGTATCCTCAAATTCAGAGTTTACCCGAATGCTTTCTCTTACTTTATTGGGAGGGGGGAGTGTTGGCATTTTGATTCATATTTGACTATTGTTTCTTGCACCTACCTCCCTTATTGGGAATTATGTGGAAAGGAGTGGAGTATGGGATATTTGTTATTTGGTGTGTTGGGGACAATGAGAAGAGTGAAGTAGCCCCTATCCTTCTGAGGTCAGATTCTGTAAGGCAAGCATATCCTGGACACTGACACTAACACACAGGGAAGCAGAACAAAGGATAAAAAGAAAGAGAAACAGGTATTTAAGGATACTGTTTGAACATCTCCTATTGTACTTGAACGTAGACCAACTCCTGGACTTCCCATTATATAAGCCAACATTTCCCTATTTTTTTTTCTTGCAGTGATCTGATTTGGCTTTCCATCTCTTGCCTTGAAAGAGTTCTGAATAAAATAAAAGGTGATGGGCAAGGCTCAATCTGAGCACACTCAGAACTCCTACTACAATATTTTTTCTTTACATAAACATAGACATTTACCTAAAAATAAAATAGCTATTTCTGAAAAGAGGGATTACAGCGCATGGGAACAGGTGCCTGAAGAAATGGATGGGATCTTCTCCTCTAGTGAACTTTAAGAATAGAGGAAGGCACTCTGGCAGGGGTTTTAATGCTGTGCCATCTAGAAGTAGGAAAATGGAGGAAGTCATTATCTGCCAGCAGAGGCAGCTGTTTGACACTGCTTTGTCAGAAACAAAGAGAACTCCCTTAGAACACCTTGGGGGAAATTTGCTATTTACGACCTCCTGTGGCCCTGCTCCTGGCTTTTTGATCAGGAATTTAGGTATTTTACTGAAGCAATTTATAGCACTTCAAATAATACTATCTAACACTATTCTCTCTCTTAAAGTAAAATGAAAACCCAAACTAAAATGCTTAGTGAGTACTTACTACATGCCAGATAATTTACATGTATCATTTCACTCAATCCTTCTCATCTCCATTTTAAACAGAAAGAAACAGAGGCTTCTAGATGTTCAGTCACTTGACAAAGCTGGGATTCCAATTTAAATCTATCTCCATAACCATTGTGCTTAACTGTTAAGCCTTCCAGGATTTTCAGTACCTGTTATGTGTCAAGATGCAGGAAATACCAAGGTAGCCCTGGTATTGCTAAGTTTTTCCCTATCGGCCCAAGATTGGCCTTTGCTTCAATGTCCAAATAAAACAGCCTCCATCCCATGTTTCTGCAGTAAGCCAATTTTTAAAAGATATTTATTTATTTACCAAATATTTCTAACAACTCTTAGGGAATGTTGACATTTGCCTGATTGTCACTTCTTATCTCTAACAGCAATTTATTCATCTTTTGCTGTCTCTTCACAGCCACGATGCTACAGGTGACAACTTGAAGTCCATCTCCAATCCCATGAACACACATTATTCTGGGTTTTAAAATTTAGAATCTTGTAAGAATATCAGAAGGGACATATATAAACAGTGCAATTGTTGGATCACAGGATGTACCTATGTTCTGCTTTTATAACTGCCAGTTTTTTTTTTTTTAAATTGTTGACCAGTTTCTCCTCACCTTCCACTTCCAACAGTATACGAAAGCAGCCCTGGCTATTATAAATAATGCTACTATAACATAAGGGTGCATGTATCCCTTTGAATTAGTGTTTTTGTATTCTTTGGGTAAATATCTAGCAGTTCCATTGCTAGACCATAGGGTAGTCCTATTTTTAACTTTTTGAGGAATCTCCATACTGTTTTCTATAGTGGTTGCACCAGTTTACATTCTCAAAACAGTACATGAGTGTTCCAACTTTTCCAGGTCCTCACCTATACTTGTTGTTTTTTGTGTTGTTGATTTTAGGCATTCTGACAGGTGTGAGGTGATATTGCATTGTATATTTGGTTTGTATTTTCCTGATGATAAGTGATGATGAACATTTTTTTTTATATGTCTGTTGGTCATCTGTATGTCTTCTTTGGAGAAATGTCTATGTATGTCTTCTACCAGTTTTTAAATTGGATTATTTCTTTTTGAGAGCTAAGTTTTATGGGTTCTTTTTTTGATTTTTAAAAAGATTTTATTTATTTATTTGAGGGAGAGAGTAGAGAGAGAGAGAGAGAGCACTAGCACTAGCAGTGAGAGAGGGGCAGAAGGAGACAGAGAAGTAGGCTTCCCATTGATCAGGGAGCCCTTTTCGGGGCTCAATCCCAGAATCTTAGGGATCAGGTCCTGAGCTGAAGGCAGAAGTTTAACCGAATTAGCCACTCAGGTGCCCCAAATTTTGTAAGTTCTTTATATATTTGATTACTAACTCTTTATCAGATATGTCATTTGCAAATATCTTCCTCCATTCCATAAGTTGCCTTTTAGTTTTTTGATTGTTTTCTTTGCTGTGTGGAAACTTTTTATTTTGATATAGTCCTGACAGTTTATTTTTCCTTTTGTTTCCCTTGCCTCAATGGACCTATCTAGAAAAAGTTGTTATGACTGGTGCCAGAGAAGTTATTGCCTGTGCCGTCTTCTAGGATTTTTGTGGTGAGAAAATCAGAAACTTAAAATTTAATTGGAGGGATGCCACATTCTTTCCATGGAATAGTCCTTTTACATTATAGTGAGCCCACTATTGTCCACTCCATGGTGGACAATTCATATTGATATAAGGTTGACTATATCAATCCCTGTCCCACTCAAAACAGAATCTAACATGAAGATGACCTTGTAGTACAATATTAACAGCACAGGCAATGTAATAAAAATAATGATAATAATAAAAGTTTTGAATTGCCATTTTGTTCTTGCTCTGGCCAACAGGAATTCAGAAGTATTTTGGTCCCATCTCTGATGGTCTTGCCCTCAGAGAGCCCACAGTCTTGGTGAATACCTTGTATTTGAATCTTCTGATTTTCTAGCCATTAAATTTGCTTTTTTAAAAGCAGATTTTATTTTTAAATACTCTCTAGACCCAATGTGGTATTCAAATTTACAACTCAGAGATCAAGAGTCACATGCTCTACTGACTGAGCCAGCTAGGTACCCAGTTTGTTTTGTTTTGTTTTGACTTGATTACATCTCTACTGTCAGCTTGGTTCTGTCCTTCAGTTGCAAGTGAACTGTCTCTTGAACATCCCTTACTTATCCCTAAGCACTGCCATAGAAGAAGCAGCCCCTTTTGGAAGATTTCTTCTCAATTTTGAAACCTAGTTTATGGGGCTTCACAGCACTTCTGACCACCATCTTCCTAGTGCAGTAGTTCCTAACCAGGGAAGCACAACAGAAGAGCCTGTTTAGTTTTTACAAGATCTAGATGATCTGGTCTTCTTACCTGGGAATTTCTGACACAGTAGGTCTAGAGTAAAACCCAGCATGTGGGGTGGATCCACAACTGGGTATCAGGTTGCCCCTTGGACATTAGAAGTACATTTTCCAGGCCAACAGAGATGTTGCCACGTATTTTAAATTAGAACGTGTTTAAGAGTTTTTTTATTACAGTGTTTTCCATTTAAAGTTGAGAAAATTGGAATTCAGAAAATGTAATGATCTAGCTCAATGTGGTATATTTATTAAATAACAAAGCCAGGATTCAAGCCCTGGCTTACTGACCCCAAATTCATGGATTTTTATAGGACGATATGTTCTCTCTCAAAGAACTTTTGGGGGAGATGATATCCTTTTAGATTTTATTTGGTTATTGAAAGTGCTGTGTAAAAAATAAATTGAAATGGCTTTGTATTGCTCTCTTCATGACCAAGTCTAAGAGCCTTTGCCAAAGTCACAACTAAGTCTGATATTCAATATGTAGGAGAAACTCAAGCACAAATATTGTTTAAGCATGGCTCATTAGAAATGTGCATCAGAAATTTTGATTAGGAAGGTCATGTTTTAAAAATTAAATCAATTTTTAAATTTGAACTCCAGGGGGAGGAGGGATGTCCCTGCTTAGCAGGAAGTCTGCTTCTCCCTCTCCCTTCTGCCTCTCCCACCTGCTCTACCCACTCCTGCTCTCTCTCTCTCACACATGCACTCTGTCTCTCAAATAAATGAATAACATTAAAAAGAAAAAAGGAAATGAGAGGGGAGATGCCAGATAGTATCTTCTGTGCAGATATCACCTAGTGCCCTCTATCAGTTTTCAGATATTAATATTTGAGGTTAAGAAAGGTGATGTCCCTTTATCAGAGTCAAAATGGCTAAGTGGCAGGACCATGAGCTGTGAATATGAGGTCCTTTGACTCCCAGCTATATCTTCTAGTCCTTTCTCAGGACCCCATGCTAACTTTTTGTTCTCAAGCAGTAGTTGGGTGACTTCCATTCTTCCTCTCCTTATTTTTTGCTCTTCAAAGTCTTTAAACACATGAAACAACCCTTGCCCCAGATTCTGGTCTTCTGTGAATGACTGTACTTATTTGTTAATATCATTCTTATTCCATGAATAATTATTGCAGACTACCATGTTCCAGGCACTGAGCCCGCTATTGTCCATTCTATGGTGAACAATTCATACTTAGTCCTACCCTCATGCAGTTTATAATCAGGGTGATGGTAAATAAATATTTAAGAAGTATAGATGTTAAATAAATATTTGACTACAAATTGTGGCATATTCTATGAAGTAAAAGTATAAGGTGTTTTTAAAGAGAGGATAAGGAAATGTAAACCAGTTGGAGAATGAAGGAAAGGCTTTTGGGGCAATAACATTTAAGGTGAGATCTGAAAGTTGTGTAAGTACCAGCTAGAGGAACAAATGGGGTAAAGTGCTGTAGTCAGAGGGGGCAATGTGTGTAGGAAACTCAAGAGCTTGGAGTGCTAAGAAATGGCAGGGCGACCATGTCTTGGGCTTCCCTTAGGGATGCTAAAAAAACCAAAAAGTTTGAAATGAAAAAAAAAGTATGACATGGAATAAAAGAGATGAGTGGAAATCAGAAAAGTGAGTTTTTTGCTTTGTTTATAGATAAACCATTTGTCAATTCAATTTCTTTAATTAGGTTCATTCTTTTATTTAGGTCTTATTTTTCTCTCAGAAAAAGAAATGTAACTTCTTTGTTAGGACATCAAAATCTACTGCATTTTTAATCTCTGTGGTTACTATTGCATGAAAGAGAGATATGACTTCCTTATTGACTTTTGCCATGTGATCTATGCATTGGACTAGTCCGACTTCTGAATTTTCTTTTAGTTGACTTATCTTACTTCATTTTGTCTTCAATTCAAACTCTACTCAATCACTATGAATTTTTAAATCTATGTGAAAATTACAGTATGGAAAATGAATTCAGTAAGCCATAGAAATTTAGGTGAAAGAACAAAGAAATTATTTGATTTGTGTGTATCTTGCTTTAAAATTCTCTAAGAAACATTTTATATTCTCTCCGATGTTAAATAACTAAAACAAGGCAAGCCAATGATGTATTTTTCTACCTACTGTTAAAACTTTAACTTACGTTTCTTGAGTTATGCTTTTTGTTTCTTGGACTATTATGTTCTTGATGGGGATAACAGAGAACCCTGACTTAGAGCTGTCCTAAATGCAATCCAGGGTTCCATTTGATTTTCTGAATACAGAATCTCCAGTGACTGACCTTTTGGATGGGGAGGGTTTGGCTGAAAATTGGGGCAGGAGAATGGATCTGTTTCTTAAATCACATAGGATTCAGACAGAATGAAAATGGCTGGGGAAAATAAGCTGACAGGTCTCTTTTCAATCACTAATCTCGAGTGGCTCTTAGAGGGTTCAGAAATTACTCTCCCTCTCTCCAAGACAACTCTTTCCTCAAGGCTTTATTATTTCCTATTTCTTCTTTTTAAGACTTTTTTTTTTATGATAGTCACACAGAGAGAGAGAGAGAGAGAGAGAGAGAGAGAGAGAGAGAGAGAGAGGAACACAGGCAGAGGGAGAAGCAGGCTCCATGCACCGGGAGCCCGATGTGGGATTCGATCCCGGGTCTCCAGGATCGCGCCCTGGGCCAAAGGCAGGCGCTAAACCGCTGCGCCACCCAGGGATCCCCTATTTCTTCTTTATTCTCATTTAAAGACTTGGGTTTATATTTCACTGAGAAAATAGTAGCAATCAAGAGAGACCTTACTTTTCAACAACAACCTATTCTACTTTGCAGTTAAAATAAACTTTTTGTGCTTCTATCTAAAACCAACCCTCCACTTATGTATTAGATTCCATTTCCTTTTGCCTATGAAAAGGTGTTACTCCTGTAAATATCTTCTTCTCAACCACCCACTTATTCCTCTCTTTAGGACCATTCTATCATCATAAAAACAGTGTAATTTTTTCCACTTAAAAAAAATCCTCCTTGGGATGCCTGGGTGGCTCAGTGGTTGAGCACCTACCTGCCTTTGGCTCAGGGCGTGATTCTGTGGTGCCAGGATCGAGTCCCACATCAGGTTACCTGCATAGAGCCTGATTTTCCCTCTGCCTAGGTCTCTGCCTCTCTGTGTCTCTCATGAATAAATAAATAAAATCTTTTTAACAATCCTCCTTGACCCTAAATGTATCCTCTAACCACTGCCTGTGTTTTCTTACAGTTTTTCAAAGCATCAGTAACAATCCTTGCTTTGCAGGATTTGAATAGGTGTAGAGTTCAGTTATCATGGTTTAAATAATACCTGTCTTCCAACAACATGGTTCAAGTTTCATCTATTACAGTATATTAGCTGAGTAATGGCATAAAGTACAAATCTGGCTGCTAGCTGTTCAGTTCACAGATCATTGTGTAAATAACACGTGTGCATCATGATTAGTGGCCAATAATGTCACTTCTCTGAATCTGTTGGTGATTGGTCACTGTGAAACTCAGTTCACATTTACAGCAAAGTGTGTAATTCTGTTGCCTTCCATTAATAAACTCATGCGGCATTTTATAAAAAAAAATTGATAAAGTAAAATGGAAGTTGGCTAATAAGATGAAATTGCAACAAAGAAAGCAAAAGTGGTAGTTTTATTTTTAACTTTTTGAGGGACCTCCATACTGTTTTCCAGAGTGGCTGTAGCAGTTTTCATTCTCACCAACAATCAGGGTTCCACTCTCTCCACATCCTTGCCAACATCTGTTGTCTCCTGGGTTGTTAATTTTAGCCATTCTGACAGGTATGAGGTGGTACCTTATATGCACCCTGATGTTTATAGCAACATTATCTACAATAGCCAAATTATGGAAATAGCCCAAATGTCATTGACTGATGATGGATAAAAAAGGTGTTACACACACACACACACACACACGCACGCGCACACACACACCAGAATATTACTCAGCCATCAAAAGAATGAAGTCTCGTCATTTGCAAAGAAGTGGATGGAGCTAGAGTATATTATGTTAAGTGAAATAAGTCAATCAGAGAAAGACAAATATCATATGATTTCACGCATATATGGAATCTAAGAAACAAAACAGATGAACATAGGGGAAAGGAAAAAAAAAAGATGTAGGCAAACCATAAGAGACTCTTAACTACAGAGAACAAACTGAAGGTTGCTGGAGGGGAAGTAGCAGTGGGGGGTGGGCTAAATGGGTGATGGGTATTAAGGAGGGCACTTTTGTGATGATCACTGGGTCTTATATGGAAGTGATGAATCACTAAGTTCTACTCCTGAAGCTAATATTACACTTTATATTAACTGTTAACTAAAAACTTGAAATATTAAAAAAAAAAGTGGTAATGCTGAAAATGTAATTCAAATTGTACATTCAGAGGATCCCTGGGTGGCTCAGCAGTTTAGTGCCTGCCTTTGGCCCAGGGTGTGATCCTGGAGTCCCGGATCGAGTCCTGCATCGGGCTCCCTGCATGGAGCCTGCTTCTCCCTCTGCCTGTGCCTCTGCCTCTCTCTCTCTCTCTCTCTCTCTCTCTCTGTGTCTTTCATGAGATCATGGTTTAAATAATACCTGTCTTCCAACAACATGGTTCAAGTTTCATCTATTACAGTATATTAGCTGAGTAATGGCATAAAGTACAAATCTGGCTGCTAGCTGTTCAGTTCACAGATCATTGTGTAAATAACACGTGTGCATCATGATTAGTGGCCAATAATGTCACTTCTCTGAATCTGTTGGTGATTGGTCACTGTGAAACTCAGTTCACATTTACAGCAAAGTGTGTAATTCTGTTGCCTTCCATTAATAAACTCATGCGGCATTTTATAAAAAAAAATTGATAAAGTAAAATGGAAGTTGGCTAATAAGATGAAATTGCAACAAAGAAAGCAAAAGTGGTAGTTTTATTTTTAACTTTTTGAGGGACCTCCATACTGTTTTCCAGAGTGGCTGTAGCAGTTTTCATTCTCACCAACAATCAGGGTTCCACTCTCTCCACATCCTTGCCAACATCTGTTGTCTCCTGGGTTGTTAATTTTAGCCATTCTGACAGGTATGAGGTGGTACCTTATATGCACCCTGATGTTTATAGCAACATTATCTACAATAGCCAAATTATGGAAATAGCCCAAATGTCATTGACTGATGAATGGATAAAAAAGGTGTTACACACACACACACACACACACGCGCGCGCGCACACACACACCAGAATATTACTCAGCCATCAAAAGAATGAAGTCTCGTCATTTGCAAAGAAGTGGATGGAGCTAGAGTATATTATGTTAAGTGAAATAAGTCAATCAGAGAAAGACAAATATCATATGATTTCACGCATATATGGAATCTAAGAAACAAAACAGATGAACATAGGGGAAAGGAAAAAAAAAGATGTAGGCAAACCATAAGAGACTCTTAACTACAGAGAACAAACTGAAGGTTGCTGGAGGGGAAGTAGCAGTGGGGGGTGGGCTAAATGGGTGATGGGTATTAAGGAGGGCACTTTTGTGATGATCACTGGGTCTTATATGGAAGTGATGAATCACTAAGTTCTACTCCTGAAGCTAATATTACACTTTATATTAACTGTTAACTAAAAACTTGAAATATTAAAAAAAAAAGTGGTAATGCTGAAAATGTAATTCAAATTGTACATTCAGAGGATCCCTGGGTGGCTCAGCAGTTTAGTGCCTGCCTTTGGCCCAGGGTGTGATCCTGGAGTCCCGGATCGAGTCCTGCATCGGGCTCCCTGCATGGAGCCTGCTTCTCCCTCTGCCTGTGCCTCTGCCTCTCTCTCTCTCTCTCTCTCTCTCTGTGTGTGTGTCTTTCACGAATAAATAAATAATCTTAAAAAAAAACAAATTGTACATTCATGGAATTATAGAAGAAATAGCTGACAATGGACATGTTGACACTTATGTTGTCATACTCCTCTCCTCCTTGCCCGTGTTCTGGATACTTGAGACTCCAAAATTTGCTGTTCCCAATGGCTCTGATTTTGCTTGTGTGAGCTTCTTCCCTGGTCTGTCCTCTTGACATAACCAGTGTGTATACCCCTAGGCCTGAGGATTGGTTCAAAGGCAACTCTATGCCAGAGGGGGCAAATATTGAGTGAGCTGCATGGGGTGCTCACATGCACGTGTGTAGTGTAGGATGGAGAATGGGAAGACAAGGGAGGTGAGCCTAAGCACTGGAGCTTCTGTTTGAACTCCTGACTCCAGCTTTACAAAATGTTGGTGGCAGGCCAGCTTTGCAGTAAAATTTGTCAAAAGCAAACTCTACGTTCTCTGCCTCTACTTTCACTATTATTTTAAAAACTCATTCCTGTCAGGATTTTATCTCCACCACTGAAACTATTGGTATAATATTCAACAATCTCTTTTTTGTTAAATGGTCTGTTTTCTGTCCTCAACTGTCATGGTCTCTAAGGAGAAATTGACATTAGTGATCATTTCTTCCTCTTTGAAATGCTTTCTTCACTTGACTTCAGAGGCCAGCTCCAGGCTTTCTGGGTGATCTTCTTACCTTATTTGCTTTTGTTGATCCTTATCTTCCTCTGCTGGTCCCTTTTGATTTTCCACCTGCTCAATATTGGTGTGTTCCAAGGCTCAATCCATGGATTTATTTTCTCTATTTATTCTTATTTCCTTGGTGGTCTTATCTAATCTCATAGCTTTCAGTATTCTTTATCTGCTGGCAACTCCAAAACATATAGTTCCAATTCACAGTTGACATCTCCTGGGAACAGTTGACTCATCAACATAATTTTCTATTCTATATCTTCAGTTGGGTATTTGAGATTTAAATATTGATAGTGCTCCATTAGCAATCTTGGCCTTCTCTTCAAAATGTATTCAAAGTATAACTTAAGTATAACTTTTACTGCTACCACCTTAGTCCAAGCCAATATTTCTCACTTGGTTATTACAAAAGCCTCCTATTACTATTCTTTGCTCATATTTCAACATGTAGACAAAGGGGGCACTTTTAACATTCTGAATCAGATCATGTCACTCTCTTCAAAGCCTGCAGTGGCTTCCTTGCCTCAGTGAGACTAAAATCCAAGGCTTTATGTGGTTTTTATAAGAGGCCTAAATGCCTGGCTCTTGGACCTCTCTGACATCATCTCCTACCTTTTCCTGTTTTGATATAGCTGTACTGACTTTTCCTGTGAATATGCCAAGTATCTGCAGTCTCAAGGTCTGTATAGAAAGGTACATTAGCAGACAGCTCCAAAATGTCAATACCAACAGCACTTAAACACAATGAGAATTTATTGCTTATGCAGTTTATAGTCTAATGTGGTTTGGTGATGGTAGGGATCAGGGAGCGTGGGCTTTGTTCCACACTGTCATTTGGGACAGAAGCTCCTTCCCTCCTGTCGCCCTCCACACCCCCAATCCCAGGTCGTCAAGAGTATTTTCTATTCAGGTAATGGATAGAAAGAGAAAAAGAGCAGGGAAGACTGAAAAAGGTTTTCTGGAGGACATTCTATAGAGTAGAACTTGATGTTATGGCCTCATCTAACTGCAGGAGAGATTGGAAATGTAAATCAAAATTGTGCTATGAGGAAATGTGTAGACATTGTCTACACAAATTACAAAGGGATTGTAATTGAAATACAATCACTACTTTATCATCAGTGCTTATAATAATGCTTAGCACAAAGTAGGTACCAAGTAAGAATGCTGCTGGTTGCATAAGTGAAGGAGTCAACTTGGGAACTGTGGCAAGGCTGAACCTTTAGTTAGAGACTGAATTAGCCCTGAAACTAGGCGTTAATTGAATTAGAGGCCAGTAGAGAATATGTTGTCATCTCTTCAATTCTTTCTTAATCTTAATATGTTTAAATAAGAGGATGTTGTTTTTTCCTTTATATTACATAGTAGATGAAATTGATGTTCTTAATTTAAGAGATCTCTATTTTCACAATAAAAGTCTCATATTACGACACATTTTTCACTCTCCTACATCCCTATAGCAAGTAAACTCACTCTTTGGTTGAAAAGGTGACAATGAAGAAAGACACAAGGCCTTGTATTTTTTTCTCTACCCTAATCTTTCTACTTATCCTACTTTTCCTTGTATTTGTTTGCATCAGATAAAAACCAAAAATAAATGTAATTTTATTCACACAAAACCTCAGAGGGGAGTGTGGTAAAAATCACTGGGCACGTACTCATGAATCACAACGTCGTACACATACACATCATGCTAAACTAATAATACACATATACCATTTCACAAACACTGAGTTCAGAACTATTTTAACCCATTCAGAGTAAATAGTTCTGTTAAGAGAGCAAGTTTGGTACAGGTAAACACATAATATAGTCAAGTATTTTTTAAAAATTCCAAGATGTTTTCACAAGTTTCTCTGTCTGCTTATTCTTGAATAATCCATTTAAGTAATTGGCTTTCTGCCATTGCTATGATGTTTTATGTTGGTAGAGCTACTGCTAGCGGGCATCATATATACTTTCTTCACTTTGATTTAAATATTTAAATTGTCAGTAATTGTCAGCCTTGTAAATCTTTGTTCCTTTTATGCTCTCTCACAGCCTTTCCTCTTTCTTCCTGCCATCACTTCTGAGGTTTAGGCATTGATCTTTCTTGTCTTAGATTTCTGTAATAGCCTTGTAACTTCCTGGTCTCTATGTATCCTGTCTGTTCCACTTTTCTATTTTCCTTTCAGCTGCTAGAGTTCTTTTTCTAAAGGGCAAATGAAGATCAAATGGAATCCAAGAATTAAAATGATGGCATAAACAGTAATAGAAATGCTGGATAAGAAATTCAGAGACACTAGAATATCCATTTTATCTTTTGACCCTAATAATAAGATCTTGTGTTAGCTGGCAGTTGTTTTTTTTTTTTTTGTCAGAATGAAAATATATCTTATCTTCCTTTTTAGCCAGGAGTGTGTTATTGACTAAGTTTGGGCTATGAAATCATAAATGGAAAATCTCTATGGTACTTGAAGTAAGGCTCTTAAAGGGAGTTGACTCAGCTGAAAGGTGTTCCTTTTATTCTCTCCGTTCTCCTTCTGTTGTTAATCTGGAATGTGTCAGCCCTATTGGGCCAAAATGACTTTAAGGATGGAAGTTAAGTGATAAGGAAGGCAGAACAGGAAAATAGAAGCCTGGTTCCCTGATGTTACTGTACACTTACCATGCCAGCTCTGGACATCTTTCATATGATAGAGAATTAACATTATCTTTTTTATTGTTTGGGGGAATTATTCCTGCTATATGCAGATAAAGCTAATCAAACAATTTGTCATAGTATAAATAACATAAGACTTTGAGTTTGAGGAGATGGCTGGAAGGCGTACTAGAATTGTCCTATAAGTAGTAAGAAATAGGGGACCAAGAGAAAAGAAAAGAGAGAAGTTTAGAGTCTTCTCTTTAACAAACATCTCTTGAACCTCTACTATGTGTCAGGTACTGTGTTAAGTCTCAAAAATAAAAATATTAATAATATGGAGATAGCCTATTTCTTACTCACAAATAGTTTCCAGTTTAGTAGGAGAAACATTTAGATTACGTTGTGACAGGTGATCAAATAAAGGACAAAAGAAGACAATGTTAATTATATTTAGGAACTCAGGGAAGACTCTTATAGGGTCATCAACATCTGATGCTGCAAATTCATCTGGACATCTTAAAGTCTTCATATTATTAGGCTTCTCTGTAGCATATAACGTGAATTGGTTAATACCAGGCTCCTGCTTCATGCTTTCTAATGCAAACTTGCCATTCCCCTGTGAAGTGGTAAAATTGACCTCCCTTGCCTTTGGGTCTGGGTGTACTTGGGACTTGGTTTAAGTAATAGAATGTAGCAGAAGATGCTGCCTGACTTTCCAGGCTAAGTCACAAAAGGCAAAACAGTTTCTCCCTTGTTGGCTGAAAGTTTGGCATAGAGTCTCAGGCTTTTAGTAAGAAGACGAATTGAAGCCATCTAGAAAAATCTGAGCCCCATGGTGGGGCTATGTATAAATACTCCTGTCATCAATTCTTGTATTCAAGTGTTCTCAGCCTAGGCTCCAGACATATGAGTGAAAGATGATTCCAGATGACCAACACTGAACCATCTTGTCTGCTCAGCCTCCAACTCTTTCTAGTTGAATCACAGATATTATGCAGTAACAGGCCATCTTGCTGTGCTCCTTCTGCATTCCTGACTGATGGAATTCCTGAGCACGATAAAAAAGCTACTAGATTTATAATAGTGTGTGATTCAGTAATTGGCATGGTAGGTTATTCTCAGTTTTTCTCCTATATTTTTAGTGCTTCCTTTCTAGTCTTATTTGCTGAATTCTCTTTCTTTTCATATTCTCTCAAAACTTCAGTCCTTGGTGCTCTTTTCTATTACACTCATTCCTTTTTCTTTCTTTTTGCTAGAAGTCCTATTCATATGCTGAAAAACACCAAATCTGTATTTTAAGGAAAGATCTCTACTTTCAGCTCCAAGCCTTTGCCTTTTTTTTTTTAAGTTCCAACTGTTTACTTGATATCTTGAATATCTTATGGGCATCTCAAACATAATGTGTTCAAAGCCTACAGACTGAAGGTTTGCCTTAAAATTACCCTTATTTTCTCCATCTTGGTTAATGGCACTTTCGCCTCCACTTACTCAATCCCAAACAAATTATTCTGGACTCTCCCTTCTTTCTCATTTTCCACATTTAATCCAATACAAAATTCTATCAATTGTATTCTAAAATTAATCTTAAATCTGTCTACTCTTGTCTGACGATAGTGTTACCATACTGGAAGAGGCCACCAAAGTTCACTGGTTTGGGATAGGACTTGGAGCTCTCCTCTATTTCTTGTAACTGCAGATCTGTGGTGGATCACATATCTCTGACTTTTATTCTCCACCTCTGCTCCCGCATTAAGAGTGTCTATATCTAAGGCAAGATGGTTGAAACCATTGTAACTGGAAGAACTGGAAGTGAATGCCTCTCTCTACTCTGTCTTGTGGAGTGACAAGAGAATTCTCTGTTTTAGAATCTGGCCCAATTGTGGATGAATATTAATGTTTTGTTGTCTTAGTAGCATTTACTTTTAGGGAGAAAATTGTTTTTCATTTGGGAAAGTATCTTGATAAGTAGCTTGGTGTTAGAAGTGAGACCTAAAAACAGAGATATTGCATGTGCCACGACAGGCAAAGAAGGTGGTCAAATTGCTCTACTTGAAGCAAGGGGAGGAATTTACTTTCATGCTGGAAGAAGGTGACTTTGCTTAATTTTAAGCATGAGATATTCATGAGAATTTAGCCTATGCTATGTGAAAGAACATTTCTTTCTGAGAGGACATTGTTATTTTACTGCCATAGAAATTATTAAAATCTTTGATTTACCATATTCTTTGAAATGATGAAAAAAATCTAGGAGTTGGTTCTAGAGGAGGTATAGAAAGGGATTTGTTTTAAATGGATTAGCATACTTCAGTCTTTTGCACATAACTTTTAAAAGTGATTTGTGAGGTAGAATCTGGTTTATTTTATGAAAGCACAGAACACTCAACCTAAATACCTAAAGTATTTACCTCTGTGATCACTTCAAATAAAATACCTCTGTGATCACTTCAACCTCCTCACTGAAGTAAGCACCTTGCCAAAGGAAAAAAATTTGCTTCCCCAGAAGAACTACTTAGAGAACCCAAGTCTCCTCTAATTAACGCAACATTACTGCAACCAGTTGATTGGAATGATCAAGAGCATTCTGCTTCTCCTGCAATATTTCAATGTGTATCATGATTTCCATTTCTTTTTTTTTTTTTAAGATTTTATTTATTCATTCATGAGAGACACAGAGAGAGGGAGAGAGAGACAGAGACCCAGGCACAGGGAGAAGCAGGCCCCATGCAGGGAGCCCAATGTGGGACTCGATCCCTGGTCTCCAGGATCATGCCCTGGGCCAAAGGCAGCGCCAACTGCTGAGGCACCCGGGGGTGCCAATGATTTCAATTTCAAGACTACATTTAATATTCAGATTGCTCTCTCAATATTCTAAAGCCATGATACACTTGAATTGCTCCAAATACCATTGGAATGCCAGTTTATATGTAATCACTATTAAGCCCTAACCGGGCCCCTGGGTATCCTTACATTTCAGCTACTGGTGAGTAATTTACACTCTGTTGGCAGATAACTGATAACATATATCAGATGATTGTCCCCTCACAGGGCAGATAACTGCTAGTACATTTTGCCCTGGGTCACCCCTATGAATCTGACACAGGGCCAGAGTGAGGAAAGGTTGTCCTCTTAATCATCCTTAGAGATGGCCCAGGGCAAGTGTGCTAGGAGCTATGTGGCAGGCCAACACTGGCTCACCGCCACAGCTGCAGGCATTTTGGCAGTTGGTTAGAAATGCTGGTGGGGAAACTAGAAACAAGATCTAAAGAAACAGGGGCGGGGGGTGGGGCAAGATGGCAGAGGAGTAGGTCCCCAAGTCATCTCTCCCCACCAACTTACCTAGATAACTTTCAGATCATCCTGAAAACCTACAAATTCGACCTGAGATTTAAAGACAGAACAGCTGGAACGGTAGAGAGAGAAGAGTTTGCATTTCTAACAAGGTAGGAAGGCAGAAAAAAATAAAAAAGAATCAAATCGGGGAGGGGCCCCCATGAGAGCCTCCGGTTTAGGAAAGCCCAGCCCTTGAGAAGGAGGAACTTTAAAAATCTGCACCAGATTCTTCCCAGATGGAAAGGCACTCAGCAGGGAACTTGGAAGAACCACAGGAGGGGCAGTGGAGCCTCCAGGCTCCCGGGGACACTAACAGAATAGGGGCACCCTGGGGGGCAGAGTGCCACACATTGTGGGCCAAGTGGTAAAGGGCTGGAGCATGCCCGGCAGGTCCCCAGAGCAGGTCAGGTGGCAGCTCCAGCCGGAAGGGGCTGCATGGCCCCAGGAGCAGGATTCCAACAGCGCAGGCCCTGAGTGAACCTGGCAGGGGTGGGGCAGCTCCCTCAGGTGCACACACCTGAGAATCAGCACAACATGCCCCTCTCCCAGAAGACCAGGTGGAAGGAAAGGGGAAGAGCAAGTTCTTGGCTGGGCAGCACTGGAAAGCTCCAGGGAAAGTCGAGGGATTTACAGTATATAGAACCAGAGGGTACCCCTCCTTGTTTTTTTTTGTTTTGTTTTGTTTTGTTTTGTTTTTTCTTTTTTTTCTTCCTTTTCTCCAGTACAACTCATTTTTAGCCACTCTGCACTGAGCAAAATGCCTAGAAAGAAGAACTCACCACAAAAGAATCAGAAACAGTCCTCTCTCCCACAGAGTTACAGAATATGGATTACAATTCAATGTCAGAAAACCAATTCAGAAGCACAATTATAAAGCTACTGGTGGCTCTGGAAAAAAGCATAAAGGATGCAAGAGACTTCATGACTGCAGAATTTAGATCTAATCAAGCCGAAATTAAAAATCAATTAAATGAGATGCAATCCAAACTGGAGGTCCTAACGGTGAGGGTTAATGAGGTAGAAGAAAGAGTGAGTGACAAAAGACAAGTTCATGGCAAGGAAGGAGGCTGAGGAAAAAAGAGAAAAACAATTAAAAGACCATGAGGAAAGATTAAGGGAAATAAATGACAGCCTCAGAAGGAAAAAATCTATGTTTAATTGGGGTTCCAGAGGGCACCAAAAGGGACAGAGGACCACAAAGCATATTTGAACAAATCATAGCTGAGAATTTCCTTAACTTGGGGAGGGAAACAGGCATTCAGATCCAGGATATAGAGAGATCCCCCTCCCTAAAATCAATAAAAACTGTTCAACACCTCAACATTTAATAGTGAAACTTGCAAATTCCAAAGATAAAGAGAAAATCCTTAAAGCAGCAAGAGACAAGAGACTAGCAGGATATATTCTGGGTCCTAAACGAGAAGAACATGCAGCCAAGAATACTCTATCCAGCAAGGCTCTCATTCAGAATAGAAGGAGAGATAAAGAGCTTCCAAGATAGGCAGAAACTGAAAGAATATGTGACCACCAAACCAGCTCTGCAAGAAATATTAAGGGGGACTCTGTAAAAAAAAGAGGAAGCCCAAAGAAATAACCCACAAAAACAGGGATGAATAGGTATTATGATGACACTAAATTCATATCTTTCGATAGTAACTCTGAATGTGAATGGGCTTAATGATCCCATCAAAAGGCACAGGGTTTCAGACTGGATAAAAAAGCAAGACCCATCTATTTGCTGTCTACAAGAGACTCATTTGAGACCTAAGGACACCTACAGGCTGAAAATGAAAGGTTGGAGAACCATTTGCCATTCAAATGGTCCTCAAAAGAAGGCAGGGGTAGCCATCCTTATATCAGATAAAGTTTATCCCAAAGACTGTAGTAAGAGATGAAGAGGGACACTCTATCATACTTAAAGAATCTATCCAACAAGAGGACCTAACAATCATGAATATTTATGCCTCTAATGTGAGAACTGCCAAGTATATCAATCAATAAATAACCAAAGTAAACACATACTTAGATAATAATACACTAATACTGGGAGACTTCAACACAGTGCTGTCTGCAAATGACAGATATTCTAAGCACAATATCTTCAAAGAAACAAGAGCTTTAAATGATACATTGGACCAGATGGATTTCAAAGATATTTACAGAACTTTACATCCAAACAGCAACTGAATACACATTCTTCTCAAGTGCACACGGAACTTTCTCCAGAATAGACCACATACTGGGTCACAAATCCGGTCTTAACTAACACCAAAAGATTGGGATTTTCCCCCTCCATATTTTCAGACCATAATGCTTTGAAACTAGAACTCAATCACAAGAAGAAATTTGGAAGAAATTCAAACACGTGGAGGTTAAAGACCATCCTGCTAAAAGATGAAAGGGTCAACCAGGAAATTAGAGAAGGATTAAAAAGATTCATGGAAACCAATGAGAATGAAGATACAACCATTCAAAATCTATGTGATACAGCAAAAGCAGTCCTGAGAGGGAAATACATTGCAATACAAGCATCCCTCAAAAAATTGGAAAAAACTCAAATACACAAGCTAACCTAGCACCTAAAGGAACTGGAGAAAGAACAACAAATAAAATTTACACCCTGCAGAAGAGAGTTAATAAAGATTCGAGCAGAACTCAATTAAATAGAGACCAGAAGAACTGTAGAACAGATCAAAAAAATCAGAGGTTGGTTCTTTGAAAGAATTAATAAGATAGATAAACCATTACCCACCCTTATTAAAAACAAAAGAGAAAAGACTCTAATTAATAAAATCATGAATGAAAAAGGAGAGAACACCACCAATACCAAGGAAATACAAACAATTTTAAAAACATTATGAGCAGCCTATACATCAATAAATCAGGCAATCTAGAAGAAATGGATGCATTTCTGGAAAACCACAAACTACCAAACCTGGAACAGGAAGAAATAGAAAACCTGAACAGGCCAATAACCAGGGAGGAAATTGAAGCAGTCATCAAAAACCTCCCAAGACACAAAAGTCCAGGGCCAGATGGCTTCCCTGGGGATTCTATCAAACGTTTAAAAAAGAAACCATACCTATTCTACTAAAGCTATTCCAAAAGATAGAAAAAGATGGAATACTTCTAAACTCATTCTATGAGACCAGCATCACCTGAATTCCAAAACCAGACAAACATCCCACCAAAAAGGAGAATTATAGATAAATATCCCTGATGAACACAAATGCAAAAATTCTCAACAAGATACTAGCCAGTAGGATCCAACAATACATTAAGAAGATTATTCATCATGATCAAGTGGGATTTATCCCTGGGATGCAAGGCTGGTTCAACACTCGTAAAACAATCAATGTGATTCATCATATCATCAAGAGAAAAAACAAGAATGATATGATCCTCTCAATAGATGCAGAGAAAGCATTTGAAAAATACAGCATCCATTCCTGATCAAAACTCTTCAGAGTGTAGGAATAGAGGGAACATTCCTCGACATCTTCAAAGCCATCTACGAAAAGCCCACAGCAAATATCATTCTCCATGGGGAAGCACTGGGAGCCTTTCCCCTAATATCAGGAACAAGACAGGGATGTCCACTCTCACCACTGCTATTCAACAGAGTGCTAGAAGTCCTAGCCCCAGCAATCAGGCAACAAAAAGAAATAAAAGGCATTCAAATTGGCAAAGAAGAAGTCGAACTCTCCCTCTGTGAAGATGACATGATACTACACCTAGAAAACCCAAAAGACTCCACCCCAAGATTGCTAGAACTCATACAGGAAATTCGGCAGTGTGGCAGGATATAAAATCAATGCCCAGAAATCAGTGGCATTTCTATACACTAACAATGAGACTGAAGAAAGAGAAATTAAGGAGTCAATCCCATTTACAATTGCACGCAAAAGCATAAGATACCTAGGAATAAACCTAACCAAAGAGGGAAAGGATCTATACCCTAAAAACTACAGAACACTTCTGAAAGAAATGGAGGAAGACACAAAGAGATGGAAAAATATTCCATGCTCATGGACTGGCAGAATTAATATTGTGAAAATGTCAATGTTACCCAGGGCAATTTACACATTTAATGCAATCCCTATCAAAATACCATGGACTTTCTTCAGAGAGTTAGAACAAATCATCTTAAGATTTGTGTGGAATCAGAAAAGACCCCAAATAGCCAGGGGAATATTGAGAAAGAAAAACAGAGCCGGGGGCATCACAATGCGGGATTTCAAGTTGTACTACAAAGCTGTGGTCATCAAGACAGTGTGGTACTGGCACAAAAACAGACACATGGATCAATGCAACAGAACAGGGAATCCAGAAATTGGCCCTCAACTTTATGGCCAACTAATATTCAGCAAAGGAGGAAAGACTATCCATTGGAAAAAGGACAGTCTCTTCAATAAATGGTGCTGGGAAAATGGGATATCCACATGCAGAAGAATGAAACTAGACCACTCTCTTGCACCATACACAAAGATAAACTCAAAAAGGATGAAAGATCTAAATGTGAGGCAAGAATCCATCAAAATCCTAGAGAACAAAAGCAACAACACCCTTTTTGAACTTGGCCACAGCAACTTCTTGCAAGATACATCCATGAAGGCAAGAGAAACAAAAGCAAAAATGAACTATTGGGACTTCATCAAGATAAAAAGCTTCTGCACAGCAAAAGAAACAGTCAACAAAACTCAAAGACAACCTACAGAATGGGAGAAGATATTTGCAAATGACCTATTAGATAAAGGGCTAGTTTCCAAGATCTATAAAGAACTTATTAAACTCAACAGCAAAGAAACACACAATCTAATCGTGAAATGGGCAAAAGACATGAAGAGAAATCTCACAGAGGAAGACATGGACATGGCCAACAAACCCATGAGAAAATGCTCTGCATCACTTGCCATCAGGGAAATACAAATCAAAACCACAATGAGATACCACCTCACACCAGTGAGAATGGGGAAAATTAACAAGACAGGAAACAACCAATGTTGGAGAGGATGCGGAGAAAGAGGAACCCTCCTGCACTGTTGGTGGGAATTTGAACTGGTGCAGCCACTCTGGAAAACTGTGTGGAGGTTCCTCAAAGAGTTAAAAATAGATCTGCCCTATGACCCAGCAATTACCCTGCTTGGGATTTACCCCAAAGATACAGATGCAGTGAAACACCGGAACACCTGCACCCCGATGTTTATAGCAGCAATGTCCACAATAGCCAAACTGTGGAAGGAGCCTCGGTGTCCATGGAAAGTTGAATGGATAAAGAAGATGTGGTTTATGTATACAATGGAATATTACTCAGCCATTACAAATGACAAACATCCACCATTTGCTTCCATGTGGATGAAACTGGAGGGTATTATCCTGAGTGAAATAAGTCAATCAGAGAAGGGCAAACATATGTTCTCATTCATTTGGGGAATATAAAAAATTGTGAAAGGGAGTAAAGGGGAAAGGAGAGAAAATGAGTGGGAAATATCAGTGAGGGTGACAGACCATGAGACACTCCTAACTCTGGGAAATGAACAAGGGGTGGTGGAAAGGGAGGTGAGCGGGGGGATGGGGTGACTGGGTGACGGGCACTGAGGGGGGCACTTGACAGGATAAGCACTGGGTGTTATGCTATATGTTGGCAAATCGAACCCCAATAAAAAAAATATATATACAAAAATGGGGGCAGCCCGGGTGGCTCAGTGGTTTAGCGCCACCTTCAGTCTAGGGGCTAACCCTGGAGACCCGGAATCAAGTCCCATGTCAGGCTCCCTGCATGGAGCCTGCTTCTCCCTCTGCCTTTGTCTCTGCCTCTCTCTCTCTCTCTCTCTCTGTGTCTCTCATGAATAAATAAATAAAATCTTTATATATATATATATATACATATATACACAAAAAAATAAAAAAGATCTAAAGAAACATGTTCCAGTACAAGTTGCACTGCTTACCAAATACCAGAAGGCATGTGGCTACCATTTTGCTCTTACCTACCAGCTCTTTCTTTGTTGTGGTGATTAACAATTAACCTCTGGGAAATGCCTTGCCTTGGGCACTGGGCTTCCTGCCTAGGATGTCTGCCTGGATGCAGACAAAGCTGGTATGTTGAACTAGAGAGCAAATCCGAAGTTAGACTGCTACACTGGGGACCCAGTGGCCACTAGCTTCTAGCCACAGTAGCACTCTATTGCCTATTTAATTCCTGGGACACTGATCTGTAATTTCAATGATGGGCAAGGCTGTGGAGTGGCTAAAAGAGTGCTAGAAATTATGGATTTGTTCGTGGCAGAAAATATAGTGTGATTAAGTTGTATTTTCTGGAATGGCTTTTTAGCAGTGGTTCCCTAACCTGATCAGTACTCAGAATTACAAGAGAAGGTTAAATACAAAGATTTAGGATTCAGTGCTTCTTGATGGGGTATTGTGAGTCTTTGAGCAGCCCATTTTGGGAACCATTGTTGTATGGGGATGGACACAGACTAGCATAAATAAAATGACTTAGGGAAAAGAAAGCAGGTTGATGGCCCTGGTGATAGTAGATCTCTTCCAGAGATAGAATACAGAGTCTGTTTTATTCTATATCTTTTAAAATATTGAGATTTATTTACATAATCCTAAAACAGACAGTCTTCTTTATGTTTCAGTTTTTATAGCTGATTTTATGTACCGTTGACAGTTTCAGATAATTATAAAATTTCAAATTTTTCTTTAGGACCTTAATACATTCTTTGAAACACTGTGGGCATGTGGTGGAGGCAGGTCCATTTTCCTCCTGAGATTCTTTTATCACTCAGCTTGGTGGAGGATGGAGGAGAGGATGAAAAAGGCTAAAGCATACAGCTGAGCATAAATGAGTGGGGAGAGACAAATGAGAAGTTTGAAAAAGCAAGACAGGAGGGCAATCCTGTCCTCTGTACAGTTGTTACTTCATGATATCCATTTCTTTCAACAGTTATCACAAAGAAACTTGTGAGAACACAAATGGAAGGAATGGCATATTCCAATGCTTTGAGGGAGCATTCTAGTGTCCTGGTGGGAATCTACTAGAAAGTGGCAACAGTGGGGAGGGTTATGTTAGGAGGAAAGCAGGGGTGAAGCAAAAGCTTCCATGACTAATTTTTCCTGAGGCTTAAACTCCATTGTGAGAGAAGAATCTCAGGTGTAGATAAAATCTCTTGGTCAGAAACATGAAAGGAAAACTCTCTCAGAGTTTAGAAAATACTCCCTTCTAACTGGAGGGTGAAAGATGAGGGGAAAATGGGAACAGTGGATATGAAATGGAGAGATTGGATGCCCTGCTCCCCTTGTAGAGCCTGGGAGGGGAAGGGTGTGTGTGTGTGTGTGTGTGGTGGTAGGGATGGCCAAATTGTGAGTCCAGGGGCTGATAGGATGAAAGGAGCTTTGGATTAAAAAAATCAGACTGACATTAGCCTTTTAAGACAGCAAAGAAGCCCTTCGCAGCTGGTATGGAAACTCCTCTTATAGCTGAGCCCAATGAGACTTTAAAAACTCATTAGCTAGCAGGACCAGAATAATTAACAGGTCTGATTGAGGTCAGAATGTGCTGCTTTCAAGAAAGAACACTATCCTTGACGGCTGTATTAGTTTGCAAGGGCTGCTGTAACAAAGAACCAGAAACTGGGTGGCTTAAACAATGGAAGTTTATTGTCTCACAGTTCTAGAGGCTAAAAGATCAAGGTGTACTTTGGGTGGTTCCTTCTGAGGGCAATGGGGAAATCTTTTTCTTGCCTTTCTCTCAGCTTCTGGTAATTTGGTGGCAATTTTTGGTATTCCTTGGCTTATAGATATAACCTGATCCCCCACCTTCACATGGTGTTTTCTCTCTCTGTTGTGTATCTGTGTCCATTTCCCCCCTTTTTATAAACACACCAGTCAAATTGGATTAGGGCCACCTTCGTGACTGCATCTTAACCTGATTACTTTTGTGAAGATCCTCTCCAAAAATGGTCCAAATCATTATCCAAATTATTCAACCCATAACAGCAGGTGAACTTACTAGCAAGCAAACCAGCTGCAGTTCTCCTTGTAGTAGAAGAAACATTTTAATTTTTAGCTAATGAACTCTTCATCAGTGAAAGGAGGAAAACCCTCACTGGCATCTGACTGCCTGACAGAGTCATGTTTTCAATGTTTAGGGAGGAATTTAGGGTAAAGGATGAGAGAACTTTTTAATATTAGTAAATCAATTCAACAGCACATTAAGAGTCTGCATTATATCGCTTTTATATGTAAAAAGCTGAACTCATAAAAACAGGGTACAGTGGTGATTACCAGGGACTTGGGATGTGGGGGAATTGGGAAATATTGTTTAACTTACAGACTTACAACTACTGGATAAGTAAGTTCTGGAGAGCTAATGTAGTACTATAGTGGTTATAGTGAACAATACTGTATTATAAACTTCAAAGTTGCTGAGAGACCAGATCTTAAATGTTCTCACCCCAGAAATGATAATTATGTCATATGATAAAGGTGTTAGCCAATGTTATGGTATAATCATATTGTAATATATAAATGAGCTACCACCTCACACCTGTCAGAATGGCTAAAATTAACAACTCAGGAAACAACAAATGTTGGCAAAGATGTGGAGAAAGGGGAACCCTCTTACACTCTTGTTGATAATGCAAACTCGTACAGCTACTCTGAAAAACAGTTTGGAGATTTCACAAAAAGTTAAAAATAGAGCTATTTTTAGGCACCTGGGTGGCTCAGTTGGTTAAGCATCTGCCCTTGACTCAGGTCAGGATCCCACGGTCCTGGGATTGAGTCCCACATTGAGCTCCCAGCTCAGAGAGGACCCTGCTTCTCTCTCTCCCTCTGCCACTCTCCCTGCTTGTGCTCTCTCAACTAAGGAAATAAAATCTTAAAAATAAAAGAGCTACCCTACAACCCAGTAACTGCACTACTAGGTGTGTATCCAAAGGATACATAGTGAATCAAAGGGGCACATGAACCCCAATGTCCATAATAGCTAAAACATGGAAAGAGCCCAGATTTCCATCGACAAATGAATAGATAAAGAAGAGGTGGCATATATATATATATATACATATATATGTATATATATATATATATATAAAATCTATGGTATAATATATACATGTATATATAATGGAATATTCTCAGTCATTGAAAAGAATGAAATCTTGTCATTTGCAATGATGTGGATGCTAAATGAAGTAAGTCAGTCAGAAAAAGAGAAAGACCATATGACTTCACTCATATGTGGAATTTAAGAAACAAAAAAGATGAACATAGGGGAACGGAAGGAAAAAATAAGATGAAAATTGAAAGAGGAAAAACCACAAAAGATGCTGAATTCTAGGAAACAAACTGAAGGTTGCTGGAGGGGAGGTGGGTAGGGGGAAGGAATAATTGGGTGATTGGCATTAAGGAGGACACTTGATGTAATGAGCACTGGGTGTTATATGTAACTGATGAATCACTAAATTCTACCTCCGAAACTAATAAAAAAATAGGAAATTATCCATCTTCCATCTGTCTCCTTCGGACAAAACAATCTGCCCAATAAGAAATGTCATGTAGATAATAAAAAGCACTTCATTGTTTATACAAACTAAAGAGACCCAGAAGCACACGTTTCCATTTATAACCACAGATGATCTATTTTCTGAGTACACCAATCAAGCTTCTGTGCACATGCTTTAATAGCTTTCTTTTCTTATAACTGTTCCATGTCCTGAAATTCAATTATCCTTTGCCACAAGAAGCTTTGATATTTCCTTTATATTTTTCTTTTTCCTATATATACCTGAAAAGGAATTAGAGATTTGACTTTTATTAAGTATTTTGGTTTGGGGAACTCTATAAACAGAGACCATGGCCCTTAAAAGTCTTATAAAGCAGTCACACCCCAGCCTTCATTTAATTCATCAGCACATCACTGAAAGTAATACTTAGAAACTGGGTAAATTAGGAAGGACTTAGGTCAAGAATGGAACACATAAATGATCCCTTGTCAAAACATTTGAGAAGCAAATTTTGAGAACTATATTTGTTCCCTCTTATGATTTACCCCCATTATTATTCTATTTTTCTCTGAAGAAATGGAAATCTCAAAGATGCTCATAAAGTATATTAATAATTCAATGCAAATAGAGGGAGATTCCTGGTCTAACATTTCAGTGGAAAGCATTTCCAATAAACTCAGGTTACAGTTTCTTTAGTAGCCACATCTCTTATGAGGGGATTTTGAGATCCCGATTCCCAAGAGTATTCCCTCAGGAGCAGATTAGTCACTGGATAATTTTTCAGGGGGTCTTTTCTTCCACAAAATTCATTTAAAAATGCTGAAGAGGGAACTCCATTCATTGATGGTGCACATTTGTGGAAAGCCATCTCAACATAGAGAAAGAATCTTATATTGGCCAAACCAATGCTGTTCAATTCCAGAAACATCATATACCTTTCAGGAACTAAAATGGAAATGCTAATTTTTTTTAATCTGAAGATTTCTCTTTTCTTTA
The DNA here is from genome assembly GCF_018345385.1 of Vulpes lagopus. Classification (NCBI taxonomy): domain Eukaryota; kingdom Metazoa; phylum Chordata; class Mammalia; order Carnivora; family Canidae; genus Vulpes; species Vulpes lagopus. Next base: position 115,772,576 of record NC_054829.1, on the reverse strand, counting down.
ATTTTCAGCCTAAGCCTTCACTGCTTCTGGTTTTTCCAAGAAAAATGAAATGATGAAGAGAAGGTACAACGAAGTAAAGTGCATATAAATTGTAACAGACATTTTTCTGTGGCATCTGTGGGCTAATGCTGTCATGTAAAGGACATTTTAGAGTTGCTTTGCTTCTTGAACTTATTTTCAAAATGATAAATACCACAAGAGCATTTACTGTGAACCTGAGTTTGAGGCCATTTAGGTTATTAAAATAGCAAAAGTGCTATCTGTACCCTTTGATTTGCCTCAGAGTGTTGGATAGCTGTGGTGAAGAGTGAGAGAAGGCTAAGGGTCACACTCTCTAGGGTTGTAGAAGGTGATCTGATAGTTTTATTAATAAGAGTCCCAAAGTCTGAATCTTCTGGACAACCCTAGCAATTTACTTATCTTTTTTAAAAAAAAATATTTTATTCATTTATTCATGACAGACACACACACACACACACACACACACACACACACACACACAGAGAGAGAGAGAGACACTCCATGCAGGGAGCCTGACGTGGGACTCGATCCTGGGTCTCCAGGATCACACCCTGGGCTGAAGGCGGCGCTAAACCGCTGGGCCACCAGGGCTGCCCAGAATTTACTTATCTTAATGCGCACACCCATGCTTGCATTTTCTTCATAGTTATTGTTTGAAAATATGAATAATATTTTGGAATAAAGATTTATTTAAAAAGTATTTGTGACACATTTACCATCTTCATTCCTATGGCAGTTTGTGGGCTGCAGACTCCAGGCAGATGATACACATAAGCAAAATGATCTAGGAAAAGAGGTGACAGTGTGCTGGGGACTGTGGTGAATAGGAGAGGCTGAGTGTTACCTGAGGGGACACCACCACTTAGAGGCTGGATGCTGCAGACACATAGGAATGAGAGGCCATTGTTTGCCAGTCATCTTTTGCTAAAGAAACCCCAACTTTGGATTTTATGTATGATTTTAAAGGTTAGACACTAATAAAAACTTGACAAAGAAAACTTTTAGTGGACCAAATATTCTGAGGGCTAGAGAAATCATATCTGCAGGTTGGATCCCAAACACTGGTTACTAGTTTTTATCATCAATATAAACAGACCATACTTGTCATCCATAATTAGAAGCCTTAAAATTGTAAATTTTCTTAGAGAAAAATGTTTAATGAAGACATCAGGAAGCATTTGATGGAATGGTTAAGATATGTCATTTTCTTCAGACCATCTACCATGATGATGGTGGTGCCTTCTCTTAGCCTCCTTCCTATCCTCCACTTTTTTTCTTTTATTCTATGGCTTTTGGTGCCTACCAGCTTTCAGGAAATATGCTTGGTGAACTGGATGGAAGGGTAAGGATTGGAAACAGGGAGGAAAGAGACAAAACAAAGTACAGGCTTTATTGTGCAGGAATTTACTGTTTTGTGGCAGAAATAGTATAAACTAAAGAGCAGTGATATAAAGAACTCTACGATTGGGTAGCTATTAGTTTCCTAGGGCTGCTATAAAGGCTAGAAGTCCAAAGTCAAGCTGTCAGCTGGGTTATTTCCTTTTGAGGCATCTGGGGGAGTATTTACTTCATGCCTGTCTTTTAGCTTCTGGCTTTTACCAGCAATATTTGGTGTTCCCTGGCTTGGAGATGCACCACTTCATCTACATTTAAATCTTCACAAGATGTTTACCCTGGTGTGTATTTGTCTGTGTCTAGACTTCCCTCCTTTTGTAAGGACACTGGTCATTGAATCCAGTATGATCTCACCTCCACTCAACTGCATCTGCAAAGACCCTCATTACAAATAAGGTCGTGCTCACAGTACTAGGAGTTAGGTCACGAACATATATTTTGGGGGGACACAATTCAGCCCATAAGAAGTAAGTAGAGGCTGATGGTGATACAGAGAGAGGAGAGACTAGTACCCTGGGGAAGGAGGAAAGATTTTTTTAGGAAAAAGTATGCAGAAGCCAGAACTTGAAAGAAAAGTAGGTATTTGCCACATAAAGAACCAGAGAAGATCACTTTAAACAGATATTACAGCACATGCTAAAATATAGGCATGTGAGAGGAATAATCAGTTTTGTGTAGAGAAGCCTAAGTCACGCAGTGTTGGAGCTCTGGGAAAGGCAGATTGGAAATACAGATTGACATGAACTTGTAAAGGGCTCTACAAGCACAGGAATTAGTCTTCATCCTGAAGAAGATGGGGATCTACCAAGGCTTTGATGCAGGGGAGGGGTGCAAACTGATTTATGTTTTAGGAAGATGCCTTTGTGCTGCTGTGAGGGAGGATGGCAGGAGGTAGAAAGCAGTTTAGGAGGATTACTTGATTTCATGGCTATTGTAATAATCCAAGTGACAAGGAATGGGGGCACAGGATATGGACAAGGAAGAGAAGAGGATAGAAATATGGTAAACTTTGGAGACTGAAATGATTGAACTTAATGTGGAGAATAATGTGCTGAATATTCTAGATTAGGAAACTGGCTAAATAATAAGGTTACTATGTATTACAGAGGCAGAGGAAGTAAGGATTTTGGTGAGAAGGTGATGGGCTAATTTTGGTCTTGTTGAATTGGAGATGTTAGTGGGCCTCCAGGGAGTTATCAGGTATGAAATTGTAAAAGGCTCTGGAGCTCATAGTCTGGAAGTATCTTTGTCTGGAAATAACCGTGAATTGTTCCGAGAGCATTAAATTAGTAATAAAGGCCTTGGGACTGTTTGCTAGAGTCTAGGAGAATTGCATGCTGTTTATAGAATTCCTTCTGGCTTTTCCATCTGATATTTTGCTGTGGTTCCAATTTTTGCTAGTGGCAATGAGAAAGTGGTGATTAGTTTGAAGGAATAACACATATTTACCAAGAGTCCTCTGTGGAACCAAGTGTAATTTTAAAATGTGGGGTCACCAACAGCCCTTGAACTAAGTGGAGGATCTTACTTTGGCCTCTGTGGCCCTTGAAGAGTGTCTTGTCCAAAACATTCCTAGGCCTATACTACACCCTGCGGAATAAGAAATATAATTTTATGTGTTGTGAGTTTTTGAGGAACTTCCCTGTAGTGCTGTGGGAGTGATAAGGCAGGGCATCTGAATCAAATATTTTCCTAAATGGTGTATTACAACACTTTTCGTAGGAGATTTGATCTGCGTACTTCAAAAATATCAACCTAATGAATATACAGTATATGACAAAACTTCATAAATTTCAAATGTAAAGAATTATTCTGTGCCCTTGAAATCACACGTGTGGAGGAACATTTGAAAGCTCAGCTAGATCCAAGGTTTTCAAACTGTGCTCTTGGGAAACTAATGTTCTGCAGGGGAACATGTAATGGCTAAGTTCAAGTTTTAGAAAATCTGCTTGATTTTTCTTCTATCATGAATTATTCAGTTATCCCCCCTTCTTTCTCCAAATGGCTTTCTCTATTTATAGGAACTTTTGTTTATGGATCCGCAGCTTAGTTGAGCCCTCCCTACCAGCCCACGGGTGTTATTTTGCTCTTTTTGCCTCCAGTTGGCTGCTTTTGCCATTGCCTGAAGTTTACTGTGTACCTTTGGCATAATGTTCTCATTGAAAAAGAGATTATCAGTTGCTAAAGATATCTGTTGAAAGCAACTAGTAGATACTCAAAATTTCCTTGTAATGTAATGAGAAGTATTTAAGAAGAGTTTTGATGAAGATAGAGCTTTGAAGAGAAAAAGGGAAGCTGAAAGCATCCATGTCTGGTGGAAGATGTACAATACATATATGCTGAGTGAATCCCAACTATCAGAAGTCCTAGAAGGTCTGTCTCCAAAGGCTTTTAGATGCAGCAATTTTTAGAAGGTGACACATTGCTTGCCCTTATGAAGTTGGAGTTTTAACAAAAACAGCTATTGGGACAATATACTCTTGAGTGTGACTTCATGAGATGCAGGCGACTCAAAGGAAGGGCATCCATTCATGTGTCTGCATTAAATCCACTTCTTTTCAAATTAAATATATTCTCCTCCAGTGATCGATATCATAGTTTTCCAAATCACTCTTCCTGTCTCATATGCACATTTCAGATCTGTTGCTTCTAGGTAGGCCTTTGACAATGAACTTTCCACTGCTCCTGAGCCTGTATTTCTATCTGCAACGTGGGATGTAAAGACCACAAACCTCATAGTGTTAAATTTACCTGCTAGCAGAGTGCCTATCATTTCACAGGTAGATTCTCAATAGATGTTGTTTTCTTCTCTTTACCCGCCTCCCCAAATTGGTATTGGCTGTGACACGTCAGCACAGAATCTTTAAAAGTTATTTTTAAGGCTGTGACTTAAAACTCCCATAGTATGCTTCTGTTTATGCCTGATTGTATTAGTGCTTCATTCTTGAAAGAATATGTTCATCACTTGATGGAATTCAAGGGGCTTTTTCCTCCCTATTTTTACCATTTCCACAAAAAAAAAAAAAATCAGAAAGAAAGAAAAGTTTCATTACGCAAGGAGTTGCTCAAGTTCAAGAATTTTGATGAGGTCACGTTTTCTAAGGCAGAGACTTCAAAGGGGCTAAACCTCACATGAAGGGTATAATATTTCCTCTTTCTTCGTATCCTTCAGTCTGGAAGAATAGGAACAAACTGGAGGTTTCTCCTTTTCCTTTGCTTAAACTCCCTGCTTGATCTCTTGCCTTGGCCTAAGAGACCCTGGAGCAGATGGGATTATGAAGTTGTTACTCCCTCTTTTAGCCTTGGTTCCTACCTGCTATTTTCTGGTAGGTAGCAGCCTTTCCACATGATACCACATGATGTGCCAGATCGCAGGCTTGGCTGGAGTCAGCAGGAGGGACTGACAGAGCGTGCTTCTTGCTCTTAATGTTCATTTGGGCCAGCCATAGTTGCTAGGGTAACAGAAATCTCCATGTGATCCAATCTAGTTTATTAGACTTGTGCACTGGGGTTTGGGACCAAAGCCTCAAAATATGTAATTGTGATCTTTGCCTCACTTATGCATCTTTCTACCATGGGACTTTGTCAGTTAGTCATATACTTCTCCTACCACAATTTCTACTAAGTATATAGTTTACCATGCTTTTCCAGCAATGAAGATAGGTCATCAATAATCATCCACATTTTCTTTTTTACTTCTCCTTATTTATTGTCTGAGGTTCATATTTGCTAGATTTGAGGTAAATTCTGTGGGACCAAATGGAGCTAACCCACCCACATGGGGCTAGAAGTCAGGACTGGGACTAGACTCTATTAATATTCTTGAGTGAATTAACTAGTTATAGGTGATCTACATGCATGTATGTATGTGCAAGGTGGGTGTCCAAGGAAAGTAGAGAATCACTGAGCCGTACCCTTACCATATCAGGTTACTTTGGTGTTAAGATAACAAAAATATTTTTTATTAAGCATACTTATGAAAGCATAATGTCATAGGCTTGCTAGTTCTCTGAAGGTATACTGACTGTCAGGTCTCCTAAACTTTGCCTAGCTCATAAGCAGCACACACACATTCCCGGGACTTTAGGTTAGGTTGGTAAAGTGTCCTCAATGTTTGAGAAAACTCACCCTGGGCTGGGTCCCTGCTTACTCTGCATTTTTTTTTTTAAAGATTTTATTTATTCATGAGAGACACATACAGAGAGAGAGAGAGAGAGAGAGAAAGAGAGAGAGAGAGAAAAGCAGGCTCCCTGCAGGGAGCCCACGTGGGACTCTATCCCGGGTCTCCAGGATCAGGCCCTGAGCTGAAGGCAGCGCTAAACCACTGAGCCACCCAGGCTGCCCTTACTCTGCATTTGTAACAGTTTTCTCCATATATCTGCTCTCCTGGTCTATAACAGCTACCTTCACTAAAAAGGAATCTCTGGACACATGAAAACATGACCTTCAAGAACCTTCAAATTTCAGACAGAAGACTTGTGTTTTGAGAGAAACACAAGGCATGGAAGGCTAGTGCTACAGACTGTCTGAAGTGCAATAAGTTTCCCCCTTTACCACAGCAGCCCTGCCAGTGTTGTCCTCCAGTCTAGCCATTTTCTTGTCTAGGGATTAGCACTCATTTTATGCCTCTTTGGTGGATCCACCAATTCCTAGGTTATTCCTCTAAAGTGATAGTTTGAAACTTTGCAAACTATAGCTTGCCAATATCCCAACTTAATCACCTGAAGTGACTCTAACTTATATGCTGACCACTAAAGAAGAAAAGCTATTCTTTTCTTTTATTTGGACCTCATGCTTGTTTTAATGCAATCTAAGCTTGCATAAGCTTGAAAAATTTTAGCATGAAACTATATGATATATAAATATGGAGCGTAATATGTTTGAAACATAATAAGAAAATGCACACCAGTAAATTCACAGCCACCTAACAACTAGAATATTACCAATTCCATCGAAGCTAAATATGTTCTTCCCAATTTCAGTCTCTTTCGTCCCTCATGAATTTGACGGTTATCATTTATTTGCTTTTTCTTTTTTTTTTTTTTAAAGATTTTATATATTTATTCATGAGAAACAGAGAGGCAGAGCCATAGGCAGAGGGAGAAGCAGGCTCCCTGTGAGGAACCTGATATGGGACTTGATCCCAGCACCCCAGGATCATGACCTAAGCCAAAGGCAGACGCTCAACCACTGAGCCACCCCATGTGCCCCTTATTTGCCTTTTCAAGTATAGTTATACTGCATATATACATATCTTTAAGCAATGTAACTTTTTGCTTTGGAGTTTTATGAAAATTATTGTCATACTGTATATAGTAGTTTTGACTTGCTTTACTCTCAGTTATGTTCTAAGAATCATCCATATCTATATGTAGCCATAATTCATTCACTATATGATAGTTCATTTTTCCTGTCTATATACTTAATTGGACATATTCCTAGACACAATTTTCATGTTTGTCTCCATTTGTTTGATATAAACAATAATGCCATCAACATTTTTGAACATATACCCTAGCACAGTTCTCTCCCCTAAATTTTAGGGGCAGATACTATGGATCATTTTGCTTGAATTTTATTCCTCTTCCTTTTAGGGTGTCTTTTTGTTTGGCAGAGCTTGAAAAGCAATATATTTCCTACATTTCCTTGCAGCAAGAGTTCTGGTATGAGTGTTTTATTCAGAAGAACTCACAGGAGACTTCAGTTAAGACTTGAAGTCAGTGGAGAGATCTGATCCATCAATGTCTTTTAACAGAGGTTTCACAGTTCTGGAGGTGGTAGCTTTCTAACTTAGCATGTGGTTTCCTCGTGTTACAAAGGTGGCATGGTTCTGGAGTGGTGGCTATGGTGGAACCCTCCTGATGTGTTTGAGAAGTGATTTTCTGTAGTGTCAGTTCAGTTTTGTGTTATGACTTTCAATTCCTGGAAGCTAAGCCCACAGTATGTTTCTCCTGCCAGCTCAATGATTATATAGGCCACTTATTAAACAGTAAGCAATTTCAGTGTGAACTTAACTCTTTCTATAGGAACACTGATAATGTAATAATCAATACCAAGAACAGTGTAGGCCACAAACTCTCAAGGAAATGTCAATATAAAGCTAGTTTTCTGACTTGATTGTGTTTGAAGACCTTAAATATACCATCAGAGCCAGAGGCTGGGACACCAGAAACTATCGTATACAGTGGTAAAAAATACTTAAATGCCTGGCATGAAGTATGTAATGAAGAAAATTGGCCTTGTCAGAATAAATGGTTTCAGAGATGAAGCCCTATGATAAGAATGAGGAATACAAGGACTGTAGATGGCCTATATATTTTTTTATTTTATTTTATTTATTTATTTATGAGGGACTCAGAGAGAGAGAGGCAGAGACACAGGTAGAGGGAGTAGCAGGCTCCATGCAAGGAGCCCGACTGTGGGCCTCGATCCCGGGTCCCCAAGGTCACACCCCAGGCTGAAGGGCACTAAACTGATGAGCCACCCGGTGTTCCTAGCCTGTATATTTCTAACTCTCCTAGAAAACCTGAAAAAAATGACAAGGCTAAGGGCTAAGGTTTTAAAATCAAAACATGATCTCAAATCCTAGGGACACTCTACTGTTGCCCTGAATAAGAACCTCTTATCCCTTTAGTTCTAGAGTCAACAGAGGCAGAACCTAATCTTGCTTTTTATGAATTCAACTTATACATTGATTCAACAATTTGCCAGCTCTCTTATGTGAAAGTTATGATGTCAGTTGGGAAAAAGTGAGAGCCCAAGAATTGGAAGGTGAGAATTTTGAAAATTCAGTTATACCTGAGTGTCCCAAACTTCCCAACCCTACAGAACCTCCCTAATGAGCACAGACAAATCACCCTCCCTGTCAGCTAAGTTCTTCTATCTCCTGAAGAACTTTATAGATACCTCAGCTGACTACCTCACAGTGAGTTGCAGTTTCACATCATAGCCCACACACGCCACTTGTCACTGCCAACTAACCTGTAACCGGTCCCAGTCTAACATGCCTCAGGGGGCAAACACAGAGTACCCTGTGAGTAGAAGGCTTACACTGAAAAATAATTACAATTTTTTAAAACTAATATTTGCAGGCAGAAACTTGGAGGCTATGGGAAAATGTATTCTAAAAATACTAGACACCCCCCCCCAAATAAATAAAAGCACTAGACCCACTTTGGTGAATAGAAGTTTGCTTGAGTCACCAGGATATAAAAGTCATGGCCCCTTCACAGTGATTTCACATATTTAGTAATCCTTGAATGAATGGAAAGTGGGATAAAAAGGTCCTGTAATATACCCCTATATAATATAAATCTTTCTTATAGCATTGCCCAAAGAGACCTAAGGCCACTAACTGATACAACTATATCCTACAGAAAGAGAAATAATTATAACTTTTAAGGGCTTACTGGGGACTGCAAATATCACAATGTTCCATCAGTGGTGGGAACCTCTATGGGTCAGATGATTAAAACACATTTTTCACTGGTTATTTTTCATAAAGGCCTAAGTGGATTTGTTATGCTATCATAATTTCCCAATTTCCAGGATGTATGGCAGGACTAGACAGATAGAATTTCCCCTATTTGCTTCTGACCCATAGGGTAAGGGTTTTTTTTTTTTTTGGTAGCAAGAGCCTACTGAAACAAAATAGTAAATCAAAATAATTCCCCAACCCAGGGATATTAATAGAAAATTAGTGCTCCCATTTTTAAAAGGTTACAAAAGTGGTTATTACTGTAATATCTACATTTAGTTTGCCTTCGCCTTGTGAAGAGTACTTTTGGATCCTGGGGAAATATAGTGGTCCATTATAAACTTAATTATGTGGTGACTAAAATGGCATAATCTGTTGCTTCAGTCGTGGGTCTCTTACCAGAACAAATTAGTGTGGCTTCTGACCCTTAAGAGCCTTTTTTCCAGTTTTCCTCTAATAAGCAGAGAATCACCAGAGAAATTTTTTTTCTTGGCAATTGAGATAGTTTTTTTATATATGTACATTACCCAAAGTGTGTTCCATGAACCAGTGCCAGGTCCTGAACTGTTACTGGTCTTCAGTGAGATAAGAAATTGAGACTGTGAGGTTTGTGAGGACAGTGGGGGCCAGGGACACAGATATTCAGTCCATAGCATATGGATTATATTTGTATTATATACATTATTATATATCTATATGTACTTTTATATATTACATATGCTGTAATATACAAAAAACTATCATAGGAAACTTAGAAACAAGGAGATTTTTCTATGTGTATAAAAGAAATTGTATATTCTTTTATGTAATATATATTCTCTTGGCTTTCTAAAAGGTTTTTTTGTTTATTATTGATGAATTTAATCAATTGCTTTTCTACTTCTATATATAATCATTATGTATATATACATATGTGTGTATATATATATGTATATATATATATAATTTTTTTTGCCAAAGTATCGACTTGCCTTTTCTTTTCTTTTATTTATTTATTTATTTATTTATGATAGGCACACAGTGAGAGAGAGAGGCAGAGACACAGACAGAGGGAGAAGCAGGCTCCATGCACCGGGAGCCCGATGTGGCATTCGATCCCAGGTCTCCAGGATCTCGCCCTGGGCCAAAGGCAGGAGCTAAACCGCTGTGCCACCCAAGGATCCCTCGACTTGCTTTTTCTAAGGACAAAATCTTCTCACTCACATGCAGAATAACCCCAGATTTTACACAGTGTTGACAATTTTCTTTAAAGTTTTATTTAGAATTTTTCTTTTTTTGCAGAGTAGAGATTGGCCTGAAATTTTATTCTTAATGTTTTCTTTTTTCATTCATTCATCAGTTATTGAGTGCACATCCATAATGGACAGTTTTCCAATTGCTATGAATATAGCAACAAATAAAACAGAAAGCTCATGTGAGCATAAAGTCTAATTGTAAGAGAGAAACAATAAAGAAGATAAAATATAAATATAAGGGGAAAATTAAAGTGGTAAAGTGGTGAATGGGATATGGAATTTGAGTATGTCAGCTTACATACAGATGTTCTCATTGAGAAGAGGTTGAGTAAACCCAAAAAAGTGAAAGGAGTCACATATATTTAGGGAAAGAGTCCGTAATCTAGGGGACTTGAGGCAAAGTGTATTGGAGGAAGAGCAGACTGGTAGAGGGTAATGAGTGAGGCATGAAGTACTTTCTGAGTTAGTTCAGAGTGATAATGGCAAGGAGTTTGGGGGACAGATAGCCCTGGGTCTATTGAGCCACTGTAGTGATTAGGGCTTTTATTTGGAGTAAATTGGGAAAATATTGGAGACTTTGGAGACAGAAGCAATATCACCTTGGCTGCTCTGTTTAGAATAGAAAGAAGTGGCCAAAGTTGGAAGTAGGGAGAAAATAAGAAGACTACTATAATAATCCAGGTGAAAGTGATGGTTTCTTGGACCAGGGTTATCATAGTGGAGGTGTTAACAGGTCAGATTCTGATGTTCTTTGAAGGTGTAGGCCTAATAAAATTATTTGAAGGATTATTGGTGATTCAAGGTTTTCATGGCCTGAGCAGCTGAAAAATGAAGATGTCATTTGCTAAGATGAGAAAGAATTCACGATAGATGTTGGGAGATCAGAAGGTTAGTTCTTTTTGGTTTTGGTATGAGGTTAGACATATCTTACAAAATAAATTGAGAATTACAGCCCAATTTATTATGCCTTGCAGCAGTTTGTACTTATTGAAATGATTTGTTTCTTTGAACACCCACTAGGTGTAATGTTTACACAGAGAAACGTCTAACTGGTGATTCAATGTCTTTAACTGTAATAGGATTATTTGAGTCTGAGCAAAATGGATTAGAAGGAGCAACAAACAACCTTTAGATCTTAGAGTCTTAGAATAACAAAAGTCTGTTTCAAGTCAAACACAGGTTGTAGGTTGTAGGGATTCTGCTCATCATGGTTACTTGGGTTGTTACGTGTATTTCCACAATTGCTATGGCACAAGATGAGAAAAATTGAGAGCAGAAGAGTATCAATTAAATGCTTCAATCAGAAAGTGATGTGCCATTTCTGGTTATATCTCATTGGATAATAATGGTCACACAGGCATGTCTGTCTTCAAGGAGTACAAATTGTGCTCCTCTATGCAGAGGAAAAGGGTGTTGGTGAACACTAGTAATGTTACCACAATAAGATAACTATCTGAAAACTCTCCATATTTACTTAAGTCTACCAATATAATGACAGTTATTTGTGGCACTTTTATATTACTATTTTAATTTCTGCCATACCTGTAGTTAAGTTCATTTTGTCATTTCTCATGCTTTTTATTTATGCCTTCTTTTTGTCAGGTAAAAAACATTATAAGAAGGGATGTTTGGTTATTTTAGCTGTTAAAAAAAACTATTACCAGATGATTATTAAATAATTCAAAAAGATATAACCTGCATGGATGGAAATCTGAATTAGTTAAGTTAAAAAATACTGTTAATTACAATTCCTTGCCTCCTATCCAGACTAACATTAATTTTTAAAGATTCTGTCTCACTTATTCCAAAACAGAGCCAAAAAATTATATTTTGGATCTTTTGAATCTTAGCTAATTAGAAATAACATTAACAACCATATATAGAAAAAAATAACCATATACATACCTGATACCAGTTATGAAGAGGTCTAGTATTAAGATGGAATTGGACCTGAAGGGAACTATGCTGAGTGAAATAAATCAAAAGACAATTATCATATGGTTTCACTCATATGTAGAATATAAGAAACAGGTCAGAGTATCATAGGGGAAGGGAAGGAAAATTGAATGAGAAGAAAGTAGAGAGGGAGACAAACCATGAGAGACTCTTAACTCTGGGAAACAAACTGAGGGCTGCTGGAGGGAGGAGGTGCGAGGATGGGGTAACTGGGTGATGGGCATTAAGGAGGGCATGTGAGGTGATGAGCACTGGTGTTACAGGCAACCAATAAATTATTGAACAATACATCTGAAACTAATGATGTACTACTATATGTTGGCTAATTGAATTTAAATTAAAAATAAAAATAAAATGGATTTGGAAATAAGCTTAGAAAAAAAAATTCATTTAACTAGGCAACTTCAAGCCAGTTTGCAAATTATCTGTGTATCTGTGTAGTAGCTTTTCTATTAAAATTGCATTTCCAGCTAATTATGTTTGAATTTCTCTGCTGAGTTTTGCTTGGAGTCATATGTAGCCACTTGCAAGCAGAGGTGGAAGTGAGAAACTGAAGAATTCTTGCTTTTTAAAAAATGGTAGATATTTGGATTGGTTTTCTCAATTTGTACTTCACCCTCTACTTGGAGATGGTAAGATAAAATATATTTTCTATTCTCAGTTGCAACTAAATGCACACTATTAAGATATGAAACATGAGAGCGAGGTGACAATATATTACTAATATGTGCTTGCAAAAAGTTAAGCTAGATTTATGAGGTTTGTGGGGCCAGTGCTACTTTGTAGAATAAGACCTAGAGAGGTAGCAATAGTGGCAGAAGGAGTAGTAGCTTTATGACTTCTAGACTGCAGTTTATAGTAGTATGTTCTTGAAATCAGTAGTCCAATGGCAGCATCTCACTTCTGTGATTCCAGCCCTTCATATAAACAATCCTCTGTGGTAAGCTCCTTTCAGCTTAGACAAACTTCCAACTATTTGTTCTCTGTGCTCACCCTTGACTGATTTGGTGCCAGGAGTAGTTGCAAAAAATAAAACCTCAAATATGGGTATCTTGATTGCTTATCTGGCATGGTTTTGCAAGCAATGATGACCCTAAATAAGATATGAATAATCATGAAATGCAGTATCAAACATTTACTTAAATTATTGTATGCGGTCACCTGAAATGTAAGACTTTGGCAAACCAAATGGCTGTTCTGTTTTAATAGGAATGAAGAATACAAAGCAGTGGGTTGGGCTAGATATTTTGGATAGCACTTAAAATAGACTGAGAGTTTAAAATTCTTTGATGTTAAGTCAGAGAACCAAGGAGTTACTGTGATTGATCTCAAGAAGTCTTTATCTTTTGTAGCTCTTGGGCTGGCATAGCTGAAAAATAGATATGGGTTTGGTCTTGAGTGCTGCTGAATTACAGACTTGTCAGGACTCTATGTGAGAGTTAGAATATTGAAAAGATTGGAATATGGCAACTGGAATAGAGACATTTAGTTGGATTCAGATGATTCAAGAATCTGGAATCTTTAAACTCCACTGAGATTTTGTTGCTAAGTTGTACTCTCCATAAAGTATCTAACAAGGTAGCAGCTTGCTTTATCAGAACAAGCAAGAAGGCAACAGAAAGTGCCAGCATAAGTGAGTAATAGCCACTTGTAAGTCACAGTCTTTTGTAACCTTATCATGGAAGAGACATTCCATTACTATTGCTGTGTTCTATTCTTTAGGAACAGAGTCTCTAGGTTAAGTCTACTTTTAAGGGAAAGGTATTTCACAAGGATGTGAATATCAACAGATGGAGATCATTGGGAGCCTTGTCAGAAGTTGCCTATTGTAACAATACATACAAAATTGCTCAAAAATTTTATAAAATTTTAGGGGTGCCTGGGTGGCTCAGTCAGTTAAGTGTCTGCCTTAAGTGTCTGATGATCATGGAATCCCAGGATTTAAGTGCCAAATTGGGCTCTTCTTCTCCCCCTCCCTCTACCCTTTACTACCCCCCCCCCTTTGCTCACTGTCTCTCAAATAAATAAAATCTTTAAAAAAATTTATAAAATTTTATGCAAAAATTAAAAGTATGTAAAAGTAAACTATGTATTGTTATAGTCTGCTTATTGGTGAAAGAAAGCACAAAATTCAGGGTAGTCATTACCTCTGAGGATGAAGGAAGAGTGATGCTTTTATTAGCAGATAAAGAGACTACAACCCTATCTGTAACTATATTTGTCACATTCTATTTCTTTATCTGTAAAGCAATAAATTACATAGGTAGTTTATTATACTGTTTATACTATTATATTGTATATTTCATAATAAACAAGAAATAAAACTCTCTGTCCCTTTGCCCTACATGATTACATGGAAAATCACTCGGATACAAGCCAAAGGTCTGTTGAAATCTAAGGTATCCAGTCTCCTGATAATCTTCCCTTCCTCCCCCCTGCCCCCTTGTGCTTTTCTGCCATTAATCTTTGTGGATGTTGTTGGAAGAAAACTGGCAAAATTTAGTTTGTAGAGTCTTTGAGAATTTTTGTCTTTCTGGGCTGAGAAAGAATTGAGAATGTGGCCCAAGAACTTTCTTAGTGTTATGGTGCATCGTGATATCAACAAAATCTCCTAAGATCTGTCAGCCTTAATGTACATGTTTTAAGAAAAATGAGGGAAAACTAGAGATTCTTTCTGGAAGTTAACGCCATTATTGTACTCACTATATAAGTGCTGAAAAACAAAGAATGTAGATTTTTGGGTCAAACAGGTATGAGTTTGAAATTTTATTAAATCACCCACAACCGGGATCTATGTGATTTTTCTTAATCCTTTAACACTTGTTTCCTTATCTGTGAAGTGAAAACAATGGTCACAATTTTATAGGTTTGATGTGAGAAATTTGACTGGGTGACGGGCACTGAGGGGGGCACTTGATGGGATGAGCACTGGGTGTTATGCTATATGTTGGCAAATTGAACTCCAATAAAAAAAAATAAAACATTCACGCCTTATAGATATCAAATATTTGTTACTCATATGTTATACTGTTTTTCCCCAGTTTTTTCCAGAAGAACATAAAATGCAAAAATTATTATAGAGTTTAGTTTATGACTCTTCATATGAAATAATTTCTACAGCTCTAAAATTGCATGCTAAGAAAGTGGTTTACATTCAGAGAATCTTGGTGTTTAAAGATTTTTTGTTTTGTGGGAAGGATTTTAAGCAATTTAATTTCTTTGAATTCTCTAATGACTGAAGGAAATTTAGTTAATTCTTCTACAACATCTATCAACATTTAACAAATAGAATTTTCTAATTGGCTTTTGCTACCTTTTCTAAATATGTGTGTTGGGTTGTGTGTGTTGAAAGGGAGGGAAACAGGTAGAAAATAATAGAATAGAAAATGAAAAAGAACATCTGTTTCCATTTTAATAATGGCTTATTTATTTATTCCATTCATTTCTGATGTTTTGACCTGGAGGCTTCTTCATAAAATTTATAGTTCATCATGAGTAAAATATATTCTTACTGAGTATGTCTTTGTCTATATCTCACATTGTAACAAAACAAGACTTAAGAAGGCATATCAAAGACATAAAATGCTACGAGGAAAAAATAAACAATAAAAGGATATGTAGGCCAAAGGGAAGAGGAGGTCATAAGGGAATTTAGTTCTTAAGGCACATGTGAAATTACTAAAGTAGAGTTAACAGGCCAGGGCACATGCTCAGTTCTTGGTTCTTGACTTTTTTTTTTTAAAGAGAGAAATGCAAGCTCTATAATTCATGACATTCATAAAATAATAGTAGTAACCACTATGGCCCAGGTAAAAAGTACAGCTCTTCTAATTAGGAAGGACCATGGAATCATTTCCTAATAGACCAAGAAGTTATCTCTGTAGTTATCCATCTGATAGATATATTTTGTAAATGTGACATTTGTCCCAGCCCTTTAAAAGACCTACATTGTTTTCTAGATTTTTAAATACCATATTTCATCAATTTTAATATACACATTAAAAAGTGTATGTTAAGATCCTTGAAGATGGAATGTATTTGACAATCAGTGGCATTTTAGAGTCAATGAATTCAGTATGTTATTTAAATTTATTTTATTAAATTCCATTAATTATCATATAGTATGTTATTAGTTTCAGAGGTGGAGTTCAGTGATTCAGCAGTTGCATATCATGCCCAATGCTCATTACATCAGGGCCCTCTTTAATGCTCATCACCCAGTTACTCCATCCTCCCCACAGTATGCTATTTATTTAGATTAGGTTCACTCAGAAATGCAAGAGTCTTTATTACGTACTAACTTCGGTGTTTTAAAATGTCTGATAAAGACAAAAAAATCATCTGACATACATTCTGCACAGGCATGTCATACTAAATTTAAGTTTCAAAAGTCCCTAAATTCTACTTTTTAAAAAATGCATATTATGTATTTATCTCTGTTCACTGTCTGCGTAGAATAATAGTGAATTTAGTTGGCATTTCTAAGGCCACAGAGAAGAGAACTGTCTGGGACAGTATTGGGTAGTAGTTTTGTTTGAAATTTAAAATAATACATGGTATCAGGGTAATTTAGAGTAGTTATGAATAGAGAAACAAGATTTCAGTTACTGTAACCAGAGTATTTAATTTCCCTCTCTATAGTGATTTTTTTAATGAATAGCATTGCCCTATTATGTGATTTATATGAAGAAATCATTAGTAAGTTTGCCAAAAGATTTCTCTGAAAGAGATTTCTCTGAAAGAGTGAAGACAGCAAGCTAAATTTATAAATAAGGCTAGGGTAGGAGTTCGGCAATAATATACTGATCTTATTAAACTTCTAGTGCTACTTTCAAAGCTCCCTTTTGATTGAAAAATAATGCAGGCTAGAAGAGTATCATGCTCTGATTATGGTGTGAAATTTTTATTGTAGAGGGCTGACTTTTTTCTCCCCATGTTATCATGACATTTACTAAAAGTAAAGTAACTACACTTCACATTCCTGCAGCACCAATGACTAGAAAGTAAAGCTATTTCAAAATGAATTGTATCACATGTAAAACTGTTGCTTGAGGGCTTGAAAAAGGAATCTAGAGACACTTATTTCTTCAGTTAATTCATTTTTTTGTTGTTCATTCTTTTTTGCAATTGGTTTGGAGACATGTAATTATATACACACATGTGTCTTAATTTAAGAATAAATTTATTAATCAAATATATAAGGGTTGAATTAGATTACACAAAATAATAAACCTAATGAATATATGATAATAATGGACATTAACTAGATTGATTTTTCAAGAAGAAAGCTGGGAACAGCAGATTAAAAAGCTCAACAGAAAAATTCTAAAATAAAAATGTATATTGTTGTAGGCTATAAATAGTTAAGCACCATCCTCTAATTTTATACTTTAGGTTGTTTTAATAAACCTGGCTCTGAATCTAGACAGCCTAGCTTGAAACCTGGTTTTACCAGTTATTACTTATGTGCTTTGGGACAAGTTTCTTATCGATGCATCCATTTCCTCATCTATAAAATGAGAGTAATTACTATAGTTTTTTTTTGTTAAGGTTTTTATAATCAAATGAGTTAATACATATAATGTATTTAATTAGAACAATGTTTAACACATAAGTATTCAAAAGTGTGAACTATTGCTATTACTTTGAGATGTCAATTATTGACATGTTGATATTAAGATATCTGAAATCAGTCTTTATAAAAAAACAAACAAACATGTAGGAGTAGAGAAAAAAATCCAGTCTTACTGGGCCTTACAAGAATAGAATCATGAAGTATTTAAACTAAAAGGAAGCTAAAAGATATCTAGTTGACCCTTTTTTTATTACAGATGAAGAAACAGATATTTGTGGGAGAAAGAGAGAAGTCTAACATCATACAATGAATTATTGCCACAGTAAATTCTAGAACCTTGAACCATCACTAACCATATCTAATACTCTTTTCAAGGCTGTAGGTATCTTAACAGAGATGTCACAACAGAACATTTCAAATGAAAATGGTAAATGGCTAAGGCCATGACTCAAAATCTAAAATAAAAACCAAAGCTAAATGTATTGCTCACTTAAGTAAGGAAGAGCTAGACTGAACAGGCAAAGTCTCATTAAGAAAGGAAATTCCTGGGCAGCCGGGTGGCACACGGTTTAGCGCCACCTGCAGCCCGGGGTGTGATCCTGGAGACCAGGGATCAAGTCCCACCTCGGCCTTCCTGCTTCTCCCTCTGCCTCTCTCTCTCTGAAAAAAAAAAAAAAAAAAAAGGAAATTCCTAATGTTATATAAGGGTTTGAGGAAAAGTTTGTTTAGGTTGTGTTGATTTCAGGGGCAAGAGTGAGTTGATGTCAGTCTAAGAGGCACGGTTGTATTGCTTACACAAGAGAATGGGTTAACAGTGTGTTGTCAACAACCTTAGAAACATGTATCTTGGAGTTAGTTGGCTACTTACTGGCTGACTTTCGACGCATGAGAGTATCATTTACTACTTGGTTGGCTTTCAGAGACTTGTTCACTGAAGCAAGTTGTCATTGATCAATTAGACAAGTTAAACCAGTTTTGCTGGTTATTACCAAGGCTACAGAACAATCAGTCTTTTCCTAGGAGTGTGGGGATACTTTTTGTTCTGAAACAATCCTCTAGTGAAAAATTGTTCAGGATGGTGAATAAGTAGTATGTAGATGATTTCAGTTTCTTTTATACCATATAGAAGCATCATATAAAAGAAAAACGACAAAATAAATACACAGAAAAAAGGAAGTAAATCTAGAGAAAGGAAGACACAGTATTTCCTTACAACAGAAGTCAGAGCTTAGCAAAGGCTATTTTCTTTTCCCTTATATAGATCCATTAATCAGGAGAGGGCAAATGGAGCAGCTTTTCCTCCTAGCTAAAGACTTTGAAAACCATTAGTTCATGAATGAACTTTTTTTTTTTTAATTGGAGTCCAATTGGCCAACCTATAGCATAACACCCAGTGCTCATCCCATCAAGTACCCCCCTCAGTGCCCGTCACCCAGTCACCTCCACCCCCCACCCACCTCCCTTTCCACTACCCCTCATGAATGAACTTTACCTGGCCTTTTTCACTGTGTCTCCTCCAGAATTGAGTATCCCACCTCATTCTGAGGGCTCCATCACTGTCCCCAGGTCCTTCTCTTTCTAGCAGGACACTGAGCTATATACTATGTTCTTGATGAGTCAAACGACATTCTATGAACAGGTGATGTATAAATGTATCTATCCTATGACTTTTTTCCCTCTCATTCTTACCTACTTAACATAAGATGTTAAACTAAATGTATCATCACCATTATAAAAAAAAATAAGCAAGGAGAAGGAATTTTTTCTCTTTTCTTTCACAACTAAATTACTTGAAGAGTAATGCCCACAAATGAATGACTTTTTGAACCAAGAAGGAGCCTTACCGGTGCTTCTTGGTCAGTGTGTATAATCTGTTGCTAAACCGTATTGTGATTATATCTGCACTATGTTTCCTTTTCATAATGAGACTTAAATTGGAAGCTCTCACCTGAGTTGATGCCACCCATTTCTCTCTGGGCTGCCTGCCTTTTCTGCCTTATCTACAAATAAAGCTGTCTTTATGGCTGGGGCTTTGATTTGGCCACTCCTCTGCATCGGAATTTATATAGATATCAGACACTTAAACCTATAGTTCAAAGTCTTTTACCAAAGTATCCTAAACTATTGGTAGTCAGGGACTCTCTTCCCTACCTTGAAACACAAACCAAGAGTTACAATATTGGCCAAACTTGCTAGAGATTGCAGGCACATAGTACATGATCAAGCATCTCACAATTACTACCTCAAACTTTTTTCAGGATTTCAGGGCAAACACAATGGACTCAAGAACTTTCTCTAGTCTATAGCTACTAAAAGACCCACTGAGAGTGTCTGAAAGCATGCAACTTATTCATCAGACAAAAAGGAAGTATTGGAAGTTATTTCTAAGGGAGAAATAAGTAAAGCTATATAATAATTGATATAGTTGGTGTTCACCTGCCAAACCTGTAAGAATGCCACATCTAAAATAAGAGATTGGAATGAAACTTTTATTGAATAGTAGCAGTGTGCAAGATTCTTTACATATATTATTTAATACATAAAGTCCCACAATACAGGTACAGTAGTCCCCCCTTATCCATGGGGGATTTGTTCCAAGACTCCCAGTGGATGCTTGAAACCATGGATAGTATTGAACTCTATGTATATTATATTTTTCCTATATATACATATCAATGATATACAGTTTTATTTATATATTAGGTAGAATAAGAGATTAGTAACAATAAATAATTATAAACATATAGTATAATAAAGGTTATGTGAATGTGGACTCTCTCTCTGAAAATATCTTTTCCTATACTCATCCTTCTTGTGACGATATGAGGTGAGAAAATGTATGAAATGAAGTGAGGTAAATGACACAGACATTGTTATAGAGCATTAGGCTACATTGAACTGCTGATGATATGTCAAAAGGAGGATCATCTATTTCTGGACTGTGGTTGACCATGGATAACTGAAATCGTGGAAAGCAAAGCCATGAGTAAGTGAGGACTACTGTATTATTATTCTATTACTCTATAGAAGAGGGTGTTGAGGCCTAAAGAAGTTAGCCACTTTAGGTCAGTAGGAAAGGAAGAGCTAGCATTACATCCATTACTTTATTGGTATGTATAGTCCATCATCTTTCTATATCATGCTGATTTCTGAAAAAAAAATTGACACTTTAAAAAATAACTTGAATAAGATTTTCTTTACTTGGGATGCCTTGGTGGCTCAGTGGTTAAGCATCTGCTTTTGGCTCAGGTCGTGATCCTGGGACTGAGTCCCACATCAGGCTCTCCACAGGGAGCCTGCTTCTCCCTCTGCCTAGGTCTCTGCCTCTCTGTGTCTCTCATGAATAAATAAATAAAATCTTAAAAAAAAAAAGATTTGCTTTGCTCTATGGTAGATAATATGAAACAAAAATGTAAAGGATAGTATATCTTAAATAAAACATTTAAAAAATTTGTGGAAGAAGAAACAGGACAAATGTTTGGTGGCTGCAAAAGATGAGTATAAAAGAAGCTACTGTTAGGGTGAAATCAGGGTTGGAAGGATCCTCGTGACAACACAGAAAATGTAAGGGCTTATTCTGATGATTTTCTACTTTACTTTTTATCTTGCAGCATATATGGTAAAGTAGGTTTCTAGTAAATGCTTTTTGAATTAATGTTAATTGTAGCAAGATTAGAGGTTGGCTTCTTTGTTACAGCCTTGCACCCTAGGCTCTTAAGGAAAACTCAGAAGTATTGACTTGTGTATTCCTTGTGACAGGCATAGCTAAATATTCTGGTCATTCAGCTTGGAAAGATACTGTGTCTGACATAGCTATTGTGGAGATGTGATGGAATGAGAGCAGAGAACTCTGGAGAACAGAAACCCCAGAGGCATATCATGACTGCATCCAGAGCTCTCTAGCATAGCAGTCCCACATATGTTGCCAAAGATGGAATCCTTTTCTAGATGCATTGTTCTTAAAGGGTGCTGTAAGGGTATTTATTATTTGATTTATTTGAATATTCATGTTATATATGTCTTATAGTGACATGTAGTACTTTGGTTTGTCAAGGCTATAGATAGAGAATGAAACATTGTCCTATTGTAATGAATTCATCTCAAATAATTATGTTTAGGTTTTCTCTGTAGAAAAAAAATTATCTTTCCTCTAGGGATTAACAATCATCAGAGATTTAGAAGAAAAGTAGAAATGTATGATTCTCATTTTAAGTTTCCAGGCTCTTTTTAAAAAGCTCTAGTTTAGAGAAAGCCAGTTGTTTCTTCTAATAGGCTTTCACTAGGTAATACTTGTAATGGAAAGGGTCATATACCATAGATGGGATTAGAGAGGCAGTTGTAGGATTCTGTTATATGCTTAATGGGCAGTATCTTGCTTTTTAAAATGTTTAATCCATTTTTGGATTCAATAATTATTGAAATTGTTATTTGTCAGAAGGTTCTATTGCAGAAGCAATATTTTTTAATGAACAATTGTTGGAAAATCTAGTCAGAAAATTCTACATTAACTATGTAGATAATTATTGAAATTGGTATTTGTCAGAAGGTTCTATTGCAGAATCAATAGTTTTTAATGAATAATTGTTAGAAAATCTAATCAGAAAATTCTAATTATAAAGTAACAAAGATCAGAGCACAAATAAAATAGAGACTAAAAAGACAATAGGTAAAATCAAACTAAGAGCTGGGTTTTAAAGAGATAAACAAAATTGACAAGCCTTTAGTTAGACTGACCAAGAAAAAGAGAGAGATCAAAATTGGAACTGAAAGAGATGTTACAACTTATGCCTCAGGAATACAAAGGGTCATAAGAGACTACTATGAATAATTATATACTGACAAATTGCACAACCTAGAAGAAATGAATAAATTTCTAGAAAAACAACCTACCAAGACTGAGTCATGGTGAAATAGAAAATCTGAACAGACCAATTACTAATAAGGATATTAAATCAGTAACCAAAAACCTCTCAACATACACAAGTCTAGGATTGAATGGCTTCAATGGTGAATTCTACCAAACATCTAAAAAAAATTAATACCAGTTTTCTCAAACTCTTCTAAAAAATATAACAGGAAGAAACTCTACCAAACTCATTTAATGATGCCAGCCTTACTCTGATACCAAAACCATACAAGAATACCACAAGAAATAGAAAATACAATGGAATATTACTCAGCCATAAAAAGAATGAAATCTTGACATTTGCAATGATGTGAATGGAGCTAGAGAGTATTATGCTAAGCATAATAAGTTAGAGAAAGACAAATACTGTATGATTTCACTCATATGTGAGATTTAAGAAATAAAACAGATTAACATGGGGGGAAAGACTGTTGACTATAAAAACATAAAAGACAAAACAGATACATGGATCAATGAAACAAGATAGCGACCCCAGATATAAACCCATAATATAGAACCAATTAATTTACAACAAAAGATCCAAGAATATAAAATGGGGAAATGATGGTCTGTTCAATAAGTGATATTGGGAAAACTGAACAGCTACATGTAAAAGAATGAAACTTGATCACTATCTTAAATCATACACAAAAAATTGACACAAAATGGATTAACAACTTGAATGTAAGACAAAGAACCATGAGACTTCTAAAAGAAAACGTAGGCAGTAAGAACTTTGACATAGGTTGTGGCAATGATTTTTTTTAATCTGACACTAAGCAAAAGCAATACAAACAAAATAAGTGGGACTATAATACTGAAAGCTTCTGCACAGAAGAAAAAAATCAACAGAAGGAAAAGACTACTTACTGAATGGGAGAAAATATTAGTGAATCATATATCTAGTAAGGGACTAGTATCAAAATTTATATAAAAAAAACCCATACAGCTCGATAGCAACAGCAACAAAAATCTGGTTAAAAAATGGACAGAGGATTTGAATAGAAATTTTCCCAAAGAGGATATGTAGATGGCCAACAGGTACATGGTAATATTCTCACCATCATTAATCATCAGGGAAATGCAAATCAAAACCACAATAAGATATCACCTTGCACCTGTTAGAATGGCTATTATTCAATAGACAACACATGCTAGTGAGGATGTGGAGAAAAGGGGATCCTCACATATGGTAAGAATGTAAACTGGTGCAGCCACTATGGGATGGGAAACAGTATGGAGGCTCCTCAAACAATTATAATATGATCCGATAATTCTACTTTTGTGTATTTGTCCAAAGAAAATGAAAACACTAACCTGACATTGCAGAATTATCTATAATAGCCAAGATATGGAAACAATCTATGTCCATTGATAAGTGAATGGCTAGAGAAGGTGTGATACATACACATATGAATACTAGCCATCAAAGAGAATGAAATGTTTCCATTTACAACAACATGGGTGGACCTTGAGGGCACTATGCCAAGTGAAATAACTCAAACAGAGAAAGATCAATATCATATGATTTCTCTTATATGTAGGATCTAAAAACAAACCAATCAGAAAACCAAGCTTATAGATACAGAGGACAGATTTGTCCTTGCAGTAGGCAGGGGGTGGAAGTGGGAATATAAATGCATTAAAAATTTTTTTAAAAAGGACAACCCGTTCTCCTAAATAACCACCATTCTATTGCTGTACTTAAATTAATAGTAGTTTCATGATATTGTCTACTATCCAGTTCATATTCAAACAAACAAAAAAATCTGTAGTCAGTTACAATTCAGCCAATCACTTATTGTGTGATTATAGACAGGGTAATTACCTTCTCTGTGTTTTTTTTTTTTTTTTTTTAGCTTTCTAATCTGTAAATTGAGGAGGATAACAGGAAAGTGTGATACTTTCCAGCTTCATGATTCCATGACATGATGAGACGTAAGGAGGGTTTGTAAGAAAGCAAAGTAAAACAAAGCAAGCAAAACATACCACCTTGACTTAAGGCTTCCTGACTTTTTCCAGCTCCTGCAGCATTTCTCTTCTCCTAAGAAGCATGGCAATACTTCTAAAAAGGGTAGTCTGTAGGGCAGTCTACACTCCGTTGAGGATGCTCATGGCTTCCCATGGCTGCTATGTTGACACACCCTGTGGTCATTAGCTGCCTCCTAATATCATTTAATCATGCTCATCCGGAAACACTCTCTTCTCTTGGCTTCCATGGGACTATATTCTCCCTTCTGGATTTTCTCTCACCTCACTAGATGATGCTTTTGTGTCTTTGTTGTTCTTTTTATTTCTTCCTTGTCTGTTTAAACTTCAAAAGTTAGAATATTTTAGAGTCCAAGTTGTACTCTTCACTATCTATATTCTAGTCTTAAGCGGGTCTTATCTATTCCTATATCTTTAAAGGTTATTTATATGTTGATGGATTTCAAAATTACCCATTGTTGGCTTCTCCACTTTGAATGCATGGCTAATAGACATTTCCAAATTCAACATAGGTGAAACAAAACTTGTAATTTTTTCACCTCTAAATTCGTCCCTTCTCAGTATTCTCCAACTCAGTGCGCCACTGTTTTTTAACCATGTTGAAGCCAAGCATTTAAAACCTATCCATAATTCTGTTTCTCCCACTCCAGATATCATCCGTTTCAGCTACATGCCACTATGTAACAAACTACACCAAATATAGTGGCTTTAAAAAAACAATTTATTATCAGAAAGGGAAACAGAACATGAGAGACTCCTAACTCTGGGAAACGAACTAGAGGTGGTGGGAGGAGAGGTGGGCGGGGGGTGGGGGTGACTGGGTGACAGGCACTGAGGGGGGCACTTGATGGGAGGAGCACTGGGTGTTATTCTATATGTTGGCAAATTGAACACCAATAAAAAATAAATTTATTAAAAAAAACAAAAACAAAAAAAAATGAAAAAATCAATATATTATTTCTCACAATTCTATGGGTTAGCCGAAAGTTTCTTTTTTGTTTTTAAAATTTTAATTCCAGTATAGTTAATATATAGTGCTACATTAATTTTAGGTATACAATATAGTGATTCACCTATTCCATATATTACTCAGTGCTCATCAAGATAAATGTATCTTAATCCCTTTACCTATTTCACCCATCCTCTTATGTAGCTCCCCTCTGGTAACCATCCATTAGCTTTCTGTAGTTAAGTCTGTTTTATGGTTTGTCTATTTTTCCCCCTTTGTTTCATTTCTTAAATTCCACATATGAATGAAATCATGTGGTATTTGTCTTTCTCTGACTGGCTTATTTCATTTAGCATTATATTCCCAGATCCATCCATGTTGTTGCAAATGGCAAGATTTCATTCATTTTTATGACTAAATAAAATTCCATTGTATATGCATATACCACTTCTTCTTTATCCATTAACCTATTGATAAACACTTGGGTTGCTTCCATAATTTGCTATTGTAAATAATGTTTCAATAAAGGTAGAGGTGCATTATCATTTTGAATTAATGTATTTGTATTCTTTGGGAAAATACTTAGTAGTGCAATTACTGGATCATATGGTAATTCTATTTTAAATGTTTTGAGAAACCTCCATACTGTTTTCCATAGCAGCTACCCCAGTTTGCATTCCCACCAACAGTGCAGGAGGATTCTTTTTCATCATATCCTTGCCAAGGCTTGTTTCTTTGTTTGATTTTAGCTATTCTGACAGATGTGATTGATATCTCATTGTGGTTTTCACTTATATTCCTCTACTAAATAGTGATGATGAGCATCTTTTCCTGTATTTGTTGGCCATCTGTGTACAGTCTTCTTTGAAGAAATAGCTGTCCATGTCTTCTGCCCACTTTTTATTTGGATTATTTGGGTTTTTTGGTGTTGAGTTATATAAGTTTTTTTATATATTTGGATACCAACTCCTTATTAATATATAATTTACAAATATCTTCTCCTATTCAGTCGATTGTATTTTAGTTTTTTTGGTGGTTTCCTCTGCTATGTGGAAGTCTTTTATTTTGATATAGTTCCGCTATTTTATTTTTGCTTTTATTTCCCTTGCCTCAGGAGAGATATCTAGAAAGATGTTATAGCTGATGTCAAAGAAATTATTGCCTATGCACTCTTCTAGGATTTTTATGGTTTCCTGTCTCACATTTAGGTTCTTAATCCATTTTGAATTCTTTTTGGTGTATGGTGTAAGATAGTGGTCTAGGTTTATTCTTTTGCATGTAGCTGTCCAGTTACTCCAAAAACCATTTGTTGAAGAGACCTTCCCATTGCATATTCTTGCCTCTTCTGTTGAAGATTAATTGACCATATAATTGTGAGTTTATTTCTGGGCTTTCTATTTGGTTCCTTTGATTGATATGTTTCTGTACTAGTACCATACTGTTTTGATTACTACAGCCTTGTAGTATATCTTGAAATCTGGGATTGTGATACCTCTAGCTTTTTCTTTTTCAACATTGCTTTTGCTATTCAGCATCATTTATGGTTCCTTACAAATTTTAGGATTGTTTGTTCTAGTTCTGTGAAAAATGTTGGTATTGTGATGGGACTGCAGCCAATGTGTAAATTGTTTTGGTAGTAAGGACATTTTAGCAACATTTGTTCTTCCAATCTATGATCATGGGATATCTTTCCATTTGTTTGTGTCATCATTAATTTCTTTCATCAATTTTGAGAGTGCAGATCTTTCACCTATTTGGTTAAGGTTATTCTTAGGTATATTATTATTTTTGGTGCAATTGTAAATGAGATTGTTTTCTTAATTTTTCTTTCTGCTGCTTTATTATTAATGTATAGAAATGCAATGGATTTCTGTATAATGATTTTGTATCCTGCGATCTTACTGAATTTATCAGTTACCGTTTTTGGGGGGAGGGGTGGGTTTTTTAGGGTTTTCTATATTTTGTGAAGACATCCATCCTATGTCATCCATAGTGAAAATTTTATGTCTTCCTTACCAATTTGGATATATTTTATTCCTTTTTCTTATCTGATTGCTATGACTAAGACTTTCAGTATTATATTTGGGAGTTTCTCTTGCTAGTTTCATCTGAGTTCACTTAAGTGGTGAATTCAGCTGACAAGTTGGCTGAACTGCAAGGACCAACATGGCTTAATTTACATGTCTGGAAGTCGATTCTGGCTGTCATATGGAGTGCTTTATCTCTTTTCCATATGACTCCTCACTTAATTATAAGCTAAGTATACTTTCTTATGTGGGATCTCCTGGCATTAGTTCAAGTGAACAAAACTGGTATCTGCAATGTCTAAGGCCTAGTTTGAACTTTGCATAAAGTTACTTTCTCTCCATCTTATCGGTTAAATCAAGTCATAAATCAGCCCAGATTTAAGGACGTGAATATATTCCATTTCTAAATGGGAGGAAAAGAAATTCACCTTGCAAGGGGACATGTATACTGGGATAAAAGAAATTTGTGGCAACTAATTTATCACATACTCCATCTACCTATTCTATGAGTTCTAAATCCAAAAATATATATATCCTGACTACAATTACTTCTCTGCACATTTTGCACAAAGGCTGTTTATGACAGTATAATCTGGTCTGCTGCAGTAGCTCTTAACAGCTCACCCTGCTTCACTCCTAGTAGATGCTGCCTGCCTATCCACCCACATCCCTACACACACTTGCACACATATTATCTCTCTCTTATAGCTGCCAGAATAGTCTTTTAAAATGTAAATCAGATTCTGTAGCTCTTTCTGTGAAAATAATTTCAGTAGCTTTACACTGTTGTAGAACAGGAGGCTCTCCACAATTCAGCTCCCACTTATCACTCTGACTTATCTATCAGTCTTCTTGATCATAGTGATCCTGGATAATTCAGGTGATATTCAGTGAAAATGACATACTGGTCTTTTATCTTTTTCTTTTTTTCAAATATTCAAACATGTTGAAATCTTTTTGTATCTTTAGGTACTTACCTTGAATGTTCTGTTTTTAGACATTCACTTCGCTAGCTCTTCTCCTTCAGATCTTGTTCAGCTCAAACAGCTCTGCAGGGAGTCCTTTCTTTGACGTTCTTACATGTGCTTATTTTCTCTAGCCAGCCAATCTCTGAAAAAAAATTGTTTTGTGAAAATAACACAACATGCAATCTACTCTCTTAACAAGGTTTTTAGTATATAACACATTACTGTTGATTGCAGGTACAATGTTGTACAGCAGATCTCTAGAATTTATTCATCTTAACTGAAACTTGATGTCCCTTGATTACTGTCTTCCATTTCCCTTTCTCCTCGAACCCCTGGAAGCCACCACTCTGATTCTATAAATTTGACTATAAATTTTACTATTTTAGATACCTTATATAAGTTGAAGCATGCATTATTTGTCTTTGTGATTGACTTATTTCACTTAGTATAATATTCTAAAGTTCATCCATGTTGTCACATATGATAGAATTTCCTTTTTTATAAAGGCTGAATCATATTCCAGTGCATGTACATACTACAAATTCTGTATTTTCACCTGTCAGTGGACATTTAGGTCATTACCACATCCTATCTATTGTGAACAGCACTGTAATGAACATGGAATGCTAATATTGCTTCAAAATTCTGATTTCAATTCTTCTGGATAATACCCAGAAGTAGAATTATTAGATCATATTGTAGTTCCATTTTAATTTTTTTATATTTCTTTTTTTAAATTTTTTATTTATTTATGATAGTCACACACACAGAGAGAGAGAGAGAGAGAGAGGCAGAGACACAGGCAGAGGGAGAAGCAGGCTCCATGCACCGGGAGCCTGACATGGGATTCGAACCCGGGTCTCCAGGATCACGCCCTGGGCCAAAGGCAGGCGCTAAACCGCTGAACCACCCAGGGATCTCTCCATTTTAATTTTTTGAGGAACCTAGGTACTGTGTTCCATACCAATAGTGTGCAAGTGTTCTAATTTTTTTTACATCCTTACCAATACATTCTTCCTCCTCCTCTCCTTCTTCTTCTTCTTCTTCTTCTTCTTCTTCTTCTTCTTCTTCTTCTTCTTCTTCTTCTTCTTCTTCTTCTTCTTCTTCTTCTTCTTCTTCTTCTTCTTCTTCTTCTTCTTCTT
Organism: Vulpes lagopus; assembly: GCF_018345385.1. Classification (NCBI taxonomy): domain Eukaryota; kingdom Metazoa; phylum Chordata; class Mammalia; order Carnivora; family Canidae; genus Vulpes; species Vulpes lagopus. Next base: position 115,742,936 of record NC_054829.1, on the reverse strand, counting down.
CTTCTTCTTCTTCTTCTTCTTCTTCTTCTTCTTCTTCTTCTTCTTCTTCTTCTTCTTCTTCTTCTTCTTCTTCTTCTTCTTCTTCTTCTTCTTTTTTAATAGCCATCCTGACAGTATGAGGTGATATTCCATTGTGGTTTTGATTACATTTTCCTAATGGTTAGTGGTGTTGAATATCTTTTAATACATGTGTTGGCCATTTGTTCATCTTTTTTTTTGGAGAAATCTCTATTTGAGTCCTTAGCCCATTATTTGAATTATTGATTTTTTTCTGAATTATAGAAGTTCCTTATACATTTTGGAGATTAATCCATTATTGAATATGTAATTTACAATTTTCCCCCATTCTACATGATCTTTTTCATCTGTTGGTCGTTTCTTTTGCTATATGGACACTTTTAGTTTGATGTAGCCCACCTTGTTCATTTTTGGTTTTGTTTCCTATGTGTTCAATGTCATATTCAGGAAATCATTGCCAAGATCAGTGGTATGAAGCATTCCCCCTATAGATTGTTTTAGAAATTTTAAAGTTTTAGTTCTCATATTTAAGTCTTTTAGTCTCTTGGTTCTATTGTAAATGGGATTATTTTACTAATTTCTTTTTTTCCTAATTTATTTTTAAGATAGTTTGTTGCTAGTATACAGAAAGCAGCTGTTATTTGTGTATTTATTTTTTATCCTGTAACTACTGAATTCATTTATTAATTCTAACATATTTTAGTGGCCTCTTTATGGTATACTACATATAAGATCATTTCACTTGCAAACAAAATTTTACTTCTTCCTTTCTGATTTGGGTGATTTTCTTTTTCTTGCCCAACTACTGTAGCTGGGACTTGCAGTAGTATGTTAAATAGAAGAGATGAGAATGGGATTTCCTGATCTTAGAGGAAAAGCTTTCGGGTTTTTAATGTTGAATATGATGATACTCGTGGGATTTTCACGTATGTCCTTTATTTTGTTGAGATAATTTTCTCTATTCCTAGTTTGTTGAGAGTTTTTACCATGAAAAATTATTGAATTTTGTCAAATGCTTTTTCTGCATATATTGAGATGGCCATGTGATTTTAATCCTTTATTTTTCTAATGTGGTATATTGTATTAATTGATTTTCATATGTTGAACCTTCCTTGAATCTCAGGATAAATCCCACTTGGTTATGGTGTATGGTCCTTCTAATATACTGTGGGATTCAGTTTGCTAGTATTTTGATGAGAATTATTGCATTTAGGGATACCTGGGTGGCTCAGTCAGTTAAGCATTTGATGCTTGATTTTGGCTCAGGCCATGATCTCAGGATCATGAGATCAAGTCCTGTGTCTGGCTCCATGCTCAGTGGAGAGTCTGCTTGAGATTCTCTCCCTCATTCTCCCTCTGCTCCTCCCCACCATGGGCATGTGCTCTCTTTCTCTGCTAAATTAATCTTTTAAAAAAGAGAATTAGTTCATATATGTTCACCAGGAATATTAGGATTAATTTTTCTTTTCTGGTGCTATCTTTCTTTGGCTTTGGTATCAGGGTAATTCTAGCTCATAAAATGATTTTGGAAGTGTTCTGCTCTTTTGAATTTGGGGGAAGAGTTTAAAAAAGAAAATTCTTTAAATGTTTGGTAGAAATTACCAGTGAAGTCATCTTGTCCTGGGTTTTTCTTTAGAAATTTTTTATTACTGATCCAATCTCTATAGTACTGATAGGTCTGTCCAGATTTTCTACTTCTTGAAAAATGTTGGCAGATCGTGTATCTAGTAATTATCAATTTCTTCTAAGCTACCTAGTTTGTTGGCATGTAATGTGCTGCATCACATAAGTTTGAATATATTGTGTTTTCCTTTTCTTTTGTCTTGAGGTATTTTCTAATTTCCTTTTTGATTTCTTCTCTGACTCTGGTTATTTAAGAGTGTGTTGTTTAATTTCCATATATTTGTGGATTTTCCAGTTTTCCTTCTTCTATTGACTTCTAGTTTCATTCTATTATGATAAAAAAAATACTTGATACCATTTTAATCTTAAATTTGTTAAGAGGTTTTGGCCTTGCGATCTAGTCTATAGAGGGATATATATACACACGAGAAGAATGTGTATTCTGCTACTATTTGGTGGAATCTTCTGTATATGTCAGTTAGGTCCATTTGGTTTATAGTATTGTTCAAGTCTTTTGTTTCTGTATTGATCTTCTATTGGATGTTCTACTCATTTTTGAAAGAGAGATATTGAAGTATCCTGCTATTATCGTATTGCTGTCTATTTCTCCCTTCAGTTCTGTTCTGATTTGATTTACATATTTAGGTGCTCTGATATTGAGGCACGTATATTTATTATTGTTACAGTTTCCAGGTGAATTGATTCTTTTATCATTATATAATGTCCTCCTTTGTTTCTTGTGACAGAAGATCTTCTAGTGTAGATTTAAGTTCAGACTTATTTTGATGCAAAATAGCCATAAGTGCTGTTTTTGGTTATTATTTGCATAGAATATCTTTTTCCATCCCTTCACTTTGAGCCTATATATGTCCTTTTTTTTTTAAATTTTTATTTATTTATTTATGATAGTCACACACAGAGAGAGAGAGGCAGAGACATAGGCAGAGGGAGAAGCAGGCTCCATGCACCGGGAGCCCGATGTGGAACTCGATCCCGGGTCTCCAGGATCGCGCCCTGAGCCAAAGGCAGGCGCTAAACCGCTGCGCCACCCAGGGATCCCGAGCCTATATATGTCCTTAAATTTAGTATTATTTTTTAAAGATTTATTTATTTTAGAGAGAGACTGCAAGCATGAGTGGAGGGGGTGCAGAGGGAAAGGGAAAGCGAGAATCCCAAGCAGACTTCCCCTGAGCAGGGAACCCAAAGCAGGACTCAGTTTCATGACCCTGAGATCGTGACCTGAGCCAAAACCAAGAGTCAGATGCTTAATCAACTGAGCCATGCAGGTGCCCCATGTCCTTAAGTTCAAAGTAAGTTTCCTGATGACATATAGGTAGGATTTTGTTTGTTTTTTTCTTTATTTAAAATCAATTTAGTTACCACATACTGCATTATTAGTATTTAGTGATTCTAAATCAGGGATAGAAGAATTCAGTGATTCATCAGTTGCATGTAACACATAGTGCTCATTACATCAACTGTACTCCTTAATGCCCATCACCCATTATTCTTACCCCCCACCTACCTCCTGTTCAGCAAACCCGGTTTGTTTCCTAGAGTTCAGCATCTCTTATGGTTTGCCTCCCTAGTTTCATCTTGTTTTATTTTTCTTTCCCTTCCTCTATGTTCATCTGTTTTGTTTCTTAAATTCCACATATAAATGAAATCATATGGTATTTGTCTTTCTCTGACTTATTTTGCTTAGCATAATACCCTCTAGTTCCAACCATGTCATTGTAAATGGCAAGTTGGCTGAGTAATATTCTATTGTATATATATGCCACCTCCTCTTTATTTTTCTGTCGATGAACATCTGGGCTCTTTCCATATTTTGGCTATTGTGGACATTGCTGCTATAAACAGTGGGGCACAGGTGCCCCTTAGAATCATTATGTTTGTATCATTTGGATAAATACCTGATAGTGCAATTGCTGGCTTGTAGGGTCGTTCTATTTTTAACTTTTTGAGGAACCTGCATATTGTTTTCCAGAGTGGCTGCTCCAGTTTGCATTCCCACAAGCAATGTAAAAGGGTTCCCCTTTTTCTGCATTCTTGCCAACATCTGTTGTTCCTGAGTTGTTAATTTTAGCCATTCTCACTGGTGGAAGTGTGAGGTGGTAGTTCATTTTGTTTTGATTTGTATGTCATTGATGCTGAGTGTGGTCAGCATTTTTTCACGTGTCTGTTGGCCATTTGAATGTCTTCTTTGGAAAAATATCTGTTCATGTCTTCTGCCCATTTCTTAACTGGATTATTTGTTTTTGAGTGTTGAGTTTGATAAGTTCTTTATAGATCTGGATACTAGCCCTTTATCAGATATGTCATTTGAAAATATCTTCTCCCTTTCTGTAGGTTGCCATTTAGTTTTGTTGATTGTTTCCTTTGCTGTGCACAAACTTTTTATCTTGATGGGGTCCCAATAGTTCATTTTTGCTTTTGTTTCCCTTGCCTTTGAAGATGTGTCTAGCAAGAAGTTGCCGGGACCAAGGTCAAAGAGGTTGTCTGTGTTCTCTTCTGGGATTTTGATGAATTCCTGTCTCACAGTTGGGACTTTCATCCATTTTGAGTTTGTGTATGGTGTAAGAAAGTGGTCCAGTTTCATTCTTCTACATGTGGCTGTCGAATTTGCCCAACACCATTTGTTGAAGAGACCATCTTTTTTCCATTGGATATTCCTTCCTGCTTTATTGAAGATTAATTTACCATAGAGTTGAGAGTCTATTTCTAGGTTCTACATTCTGTTTCATCTATGTGTTTTTGAGCCAGTACCATACTATATTGATGACTACAGCTTTTAATACAGCTTGAAGTCCAGAATTGTGATATGTCCAGCATTAGTTTTCTTTTTGAATATTACTTTGACTACTCAGGGTGTTTTCTGGTTCCATACAATTTTTAGGATTATTTGTTCTGCTCTGTGAAAAATGTTGATGGTATTTTTTTTTTTAAAGATTTTTTTTTAATTTTTATTTATTTATGATAGTCACAGAGAGAGAGAGAGAGGCAGAGACACAGGCAGAGGGAGAAGCAGGCTCCATGCACTGGGAGCCCGACGTGGGATTCGATCCCGGGTCTCCAGGATCGCGCCCTGGGCCAAAGGCAGGCGCCAAACCGCTGCGCCACCCAGGGATCCCTGTTGATGGTATTTTGATACGGCTTGCACTGAATGTGTAGATTGCTTTGGGTAGCACAGACATTTTAACAATATTTGTTCCTTTCAGCCACTCCATGTCTTTTGATTAGGAATTCTAATCCATTTACATTTAATTATTGATAAAAAAGGATTTACTGTTGCCTTCTTGTTCATTGTTTCCTATTACTCTTGTAATTCTTTTTCTGTCTTTTCCTTTCTTGCTATCTCCATGTTTTGTTGATTTTTGGCATTGTTATACTTTTATACCTTTTTATTTTGTGTAACTTGTAGGTGTTTTTTTCATGTGTGTGGCTATCTTGGGGCTTACATAAAATATTTTATAGTTGTAACTTTTTAAGCTGGACACAAGTTCACTTACATTTAAAAACTGTACTTTAATCCCCCCTACTTTATCACAATTTACATCTTTTCATATTGTATATCTTAATATATTTTTATTTTTATTATTTTTAATACTTTTGACTTCTATTGTAGTAGAATTAAAAGTGATTTACCTATTACCATTATAGTAATATGGGATTCTATACTTGTCTGTACATTTCACCTGTACCAATGAGTTTCATACTCTCTCATGCTATCTTATGTTTATTGTACTTTTATTTCAATTTGAACTCCCTTTAGCATTTTTTATAAAATAGTTCTACTGGTGATAAATGCCCTCAGCTTTTGTCTGTCTGGGAAAATCTTTATGTCTCTCCTTCACTTTTGAAGGACAATTTTGCTGGCTATAGCATTCTCATTTAGCAGTTTTTTTCTTTTACTACTTTGAAAATATCATCCCTCTCCCTCCTGGCCTGGAAGGTTTCTGCTGAAAAAAATCCAATGAGAGTCTTATGGAGACAGGGTTCCCTTATAAGGAGCAAGACTTTTTTTCTCTAGCTGCTTTCAAACATTTCTCTTTGTCATTTGATAGTTTGATTATAATATCTTGGCGTGGTTTATTTGATGTTATTATTTGGTGTCTTTTGAGATTCTTGGATCTAGATATCCATTTTCCTCCCCACATCTAGGAAGTTTTCAATCATTTTTTCTTTGAATAAGCTTTCTGGTTCTTTCTCTCTCTCATCCTTCTTAAAAGTCCCAGTGTCCAAACTGATATACATGATGGTGTCCTATAAGTCTCTTATACTTCAGTTTTTTCATTCTTTTTTTGTTTTAGCTAGTGAATATTTCCAATTGCCCATCTTTGAGATTTCAGTTTCTTTTGTTCTGCTTGATGTACTCTGATGTGGAAGCCCTCTAGTGAATTTTTCAGTTTCATAATTTTACTATTCAGCTCCATGATTTAATACTTTTTAATGTTTTCTATTTCTGTGGAAATTCTCACTTAGGCCATGTATTGTTCTCTTGACCTTAGTGAACACCTTCCCTGCACCCCCCGGACATGGCTTATATTAATTACATGATACAATATAATATCAATGCTTAATAGTGTGATTATGTGCAGTACATAATTTGAACTATGTACACATCTGCAGGTCTAACTCAGAACCAAGGCACATGAAATTAAAAGCAAAACTGAATGCTTTAAAGTGAACATCTTTATCACAGGAATTTTAAATTTTCTGCCAGGTAAATCATATAACTTCATTGCACTAGGGTCAATTTCTCGAGAAGTATCTTGTTCCTTTGTTTGGAGCATCTTTGCCTGATTCTTTATTGTCTTTGACTCTCCGATTTTTAAAAGAGAGAAGCAAGCCATATGGGGAGCCCCCTCAGTAAAGTTGTAGTACTGAATATATGAACCAACATTTTCCCTCCTTTAGAAGCTCAGACCTAGGGAATCTCTTCCTAATTATATAGTACTGCACCAGGGACAGCAATTCTGAACAGAGCATTTCCTCAATCTTCCTACTGGCTTGATTCTGGCTTTGTATTTGCCTACAGTACAGGAAAATTTCAGTTAGTTTCTGGATTTATCACAGAGAAAATGTGCCCATGAGTTGCTTATGGGAGGAGGAAGGTCCAGGGCTTCTTACTCTGCCATATTGCTGACATTATTTCTTTGCCAGCCATTTTTTATTATACCTCTATGTTTTATTTTCTTCATAGTTCTTTTCACCGTCTCAAATTAACCTGCTCATGAATGAATATACTTGGTTACTTTATCCTTCTTTTTTTTTTTTTTTTAAACGTTTATCAGAATATTAATGTTGATGTCGAGCAGGTGTTGGGGCCATTCAACCGGTGCTCTGATGAATAGGCCATTAGTACTCCATCAAGGTATCTGGCATTCGCACAGCATGGCGCAGTGGTGCTGTTCTTTTTTTTTTTTCAATTTTTATTTATTCATGATAGTCACACACACAGAGAGAGAGAGAGGCAGAGACACAGGCAGAGGGAGAAGCAGGCTCCATGCACCGGGAGCCCGACGCGGGACTCGATCCCGGGTCTCCAGGATCGCGCCCTGGGCCAAAGGCAGGCGCCAAACCGCTGCGCCACCCAGGGATCCCACTTTATCCTTCTTGACTATAAAATTATAAACTCTACAAGAGCAGGGACCTACATTGTTGACTCTTATGTTTCAAGTGTCTTAAGATATGCTTAGTGCATAGTAAAATTTCATTAGATACTTATCTGGTAAATTAATTTATTAATCAGTGTTCAGTTATAATTTCATCCCTGCATCACAAAAGCAAAGTTATTTTTCATGCCCTTGAGGGAGACAAAATAGTCTAATGCATGGAATGATGGTAGAGATCATATACCACTCATTAATTTTCAAGCATATGTAAAGTGATTTAGGTTCTCTGTAACTTGTGATTTGTTTCATATGAGATTAAGTTTGAAGTTCTTCCTTCCCTATTTCAAAAGAATGATGTCAGTGTGAAATAAAATCATTTTTGCAAACCTCTTAGACAAAATTCACTATAAACCAGACACTACGTAAGTACTTTCATTTGCTTTAGTCATGATTAGTTGGAAAAAAATGTTTTATAGCCTAATAAATTGTCTTAGGGAGCATGGGTTACAGTTACTGAGTTATTCTGTATAAAATAAATTCAGTTAATAGGTATAAATATCATATATATCAATATATTATGTCAAGTGCCTAATATTCCTCCCAAATCTTTCTAGATCATTGCCGAATGTTTTAGGCAATGTTGTCCTTTTACCATATAATTGGGAAAATTGCAATAAGAAATAAGGCCTTATGTTTAGATATTACTCATAAATTATTTTAAAAGCCTCATATTAATTTTAAAAGAAGACATACTGCTTCTGCTCATTTTAAACTAGGAATATGTTACCTATAAGTATACTAACTGGCCTGTGTGCCACTGTGCTAAATATTTTAGATATATATTTTATTTTTAAACATATTTATTTATTTGAGAGAGAGATTGAGATAGTGAGACAGGAGCAAAATCCCCACTGAACAGGGAGCCCAATGTGGGGCTTCGTCCCAGGATCATGATCTGAGCCAAAGGCAAATGCTTAACTGACTGAGCCATGCAGGTGCCCCTTAGATATTATTTTTATGTATAATAACTCTATGAAGTAGGTGACATTATTCTTATTTTACATAAGAGACAACTGAGGTTCAGACTAGTAAACTGGCTTACCCAGAGTCACACTGTGCATAGCAGAGTTGGGTTTTAAACCCAGGTTGGTATGACTCACTTGATCAGAGAACACAAAACCTAATGTCAGGAGGAGTTAGGCAGAGAATATGAATATGTGAAACCTTGGTGTATGATGTAAATGGAGCAGCAGGTGTTGTAGCCAAATTTAAGAGCAAAATCCACTGTCAAAAGGCATTCCAAATTAAATTAAACAACAAAACCCCCAATACAATAAAGTATTACAGTACCCAGGCCATCACCCTACAGACTAGAAATGCTATGAGGTTAGAAGACTTTTGCTCGCCATTGTATCTGGCAGGTACTTCACAAGCGCTCAATAAATACTTGTTGAATTAATGACTTCAGAGCCTGCCTCTGCTATATTCTGTTACATATTCCACTTTGAGAAAAATTAAATATTTTGTTGCTTCAGTCGATGAGAAATATTTTTACTACTGATTTGAGAGATAAATTGCCCATAATTATGTCTTTCTGTGAATTCTAGCTATTTATAAGAAAATAAAATAATCCTAAAAAACAATTTTAGGTTTCAGTAAAGGCAGTATTTAATTATACTATAATTTAACAGTACTTGCAGAAATAGGAAACCCTTCAGGCAGTGATAGAAACTGTATTTGTTGTCAGAGAAACACTTTGGCCTTTTCATTTTTAAAAAATTAAATTTATTTAATAATTAATTAATTAATTAATTAATTTAATTAAATTTGTCAACATATAACACCCAGTGCTCATCCCATTAAGTGCCTGTCACCTAGTTACCCCAACCCCTCACACATCTCCCATTCCGTAACACTTTGTTTCCAAGAGTTAGGAGTTTCTCATGGTTTATTATCCTCTCTAATTTTTCCTACTCAATTCCCCTCCTTTCCCTTATAATCCCTTTTACTATTTCTTATATTCTACATATGAGTAAAGCCATATGATGATTGTCCTTCTCTGACTGACTTATTTCATTCAGCATAATACCCTCCAGTTCCATCCATGTTGAAGCAAATGGTGAGGTATTCGTCTTTTCTGATGGCTGAGTAATATTCCATTGTTCCACAGCTTCTTTATCCATTCATCTGTCAAAGGGCAGATGGCTGTAGCTCCTTCCACAGTTTGGCTATTGTGGACATTGCTGCTGTGAACATTGGGGTGTAGGTGTCCCAGCATTCCACTACATCAGTATCTTTGGGGTAAATACCCAGTAGTGCAATTGCTGGGTCAAGGATAGCTCTAATTTTTAACTTCTTGAGGAACCTCCACACTGTTTTCCAGAGTGGCTGTGCCAGGTTCTATTCCCACCAACAGTGCAAGAGAGTTCCCCTTTCTCCATGTCCTCTCCAACATTTGTTCTTTCTGTCTTGTTAATTTTAGCCACTCTCACTGGTGTGAAGTGGTATCTCATTGTGATTTTGATTTGTATTTCCCTGATGGCAAGTGATGTGGAACATTTTTTCATGTGCTTATTGGCCACGTGTAGGTCTTCTTTGGAGAAATATTGGTTCATGTTTTCTGTCCATTTCATGACTGGATTGTCTGTTTTTCGGGTGTTGAGTTTGATAAGTTCTTTATAGATCTTGGATACTAGCCCTTTATCTGATATGTTGATTGCAAATATCTTCTTCCATTCTGTAGGTTGTCTTTTAGTTTTGTTGACTGTTGTTTTTGCTGTGCAGAAGCTTTAGTTCATATTTGCATTTGTTTCCCTTGCCTTCATAGGTGTATCTTGAAAAAAGGTGCTGTGGCCAAATTCAAAGAAGATATTGTTGGTCTTTTCATTTTTAAAAGGCAACATCACTAAAATAAAGGTGATTTACTAATTTATACAAAGAAACCAAATACTATTATTGAGGATAAATTCAATTTGAATTAAATGATTTATACTACTTGGCAAAAAAATCTAATTTAATAATTCATTTTTATTTATTTTTAATTTTTTTCAATTTAATACTTTTTAACCATAAAAAGTGTTATTTGCCTTTACTGTAGCAATATTGAATATTCTTTACAACTTACTATTGTGTGCTTCATTTTTAGAAGGTGTATAATTTAAAAGCAGTGTTTAAATTCTTCAAATAAATTTTGCTGCTGTAGCAGTGGATTAAATACTAAGCAACTACAAATATGACTATCCTATGTGAGTAAACATTTAAAGTTTAAAATATGCACTTAAAAATAAAATAAAAATAAAATATACACTTAAGGTTCTAACTTAATTTTTGTTTTATCTTCACACTCATTAGTAGATTCAGAAAATTTTTTTTATCAATTTTATGATTCCACAATTAAATTTCAAATTCAGATGAATAACTCCAAAGTAAGAAAAGTCTTTACAAAAGCAAAGAATAGATTATTGAAAGCTCTATTATTTTTTTAGTTGAATTAAATGAGTTTAGACACTTAAGTGACTTCTGCCAGAATACTTTAAATGAGAATCAGTATATTTATTACTCTTGAATGATTCGTTCTTAACTCTGAAATGTATTCTAAGTGATATTATAGTAGGAAAATGTCAAGGTAAGCCATTTTCTATTTAGACTACAGAACTTGCTCTAGCATTGAATGATAAGAATGTCGGGAAAAAATGATGTGAAAAAAGAGGGTTATATAAACATTTTATAGTGTATGTGATTAAATTATCTCTAATATTCTATAATTATGTATTTCAGTATTTTTTTCATAGCACTTTCTTAGAATTTATATCTCAAATTTTAAAATATATGCCTTTTTAAAAAATGCCTTTAATTCAAAATACCTAAAGGTTACAATTACAATTTAAAAGCTTTAATATCTGTTTGTGGTTAAAGATGGCAGTTGAAGATCATGATTAATCCAATCCCTTTTCTCCACACCCTGCAAGAAAGGAGAGAATCACAATAAATTTTGCTATGTTTAAAAGCAGATATACAGAGTTAGGAGTCTTTATGTTCTGTCTCCCTTCCTGATATTTCCCACACATTTCTTCTCCCTTCCTTTATATTCCCTTTCACTATTATTTATATTCCCCAGATGAATGAGAACATACACTGTTTGTCCTTCTCCGATTGACTTACTTCACTCAGCATAATACCATAAGGGAGATAGAACATAAAGACTCCTAACTCTGGGAAATGAACTAGGGGTGGTGGAAGGGGAGGAGGGCGGGGGGTGGGGGTGAATGGATGACGGGCACTGAGGGGGACACTTGACGGGATGAGCACTGGGTGTTATTCTGTATGTTGGTAAATTGAACACCAATAAAAATTAATTTATTAAAAAAAAAGCAGATATACAAATAATAAGTGATTTAGCAGACTCAAAAACATGTTATGCATGAGGATAACTGAGAAAAAGTTCAAGGTACCCTGCAGAGTTCTCAAAAGGTCCAGGAAAGCAACATCAGGTACCTCTGAAACAAGAGATGGTCCAAGGTCTGAAATCAAGAAGCCTAAGTGCAAACTGTTCAAGAGTCTTGGTGTGGACATATTTTTATCCACTTTTCTGGACTTTCAGTGGAGACTTTAACTCTGGTAATTCATGTTTCAGTTCTGGAAGGATTCCTCACCCACTAAACACCGGTAGGTACCTACCCTTGACCACGTATCCTGGCAGAAGTCTGCTTTTCTATTCTTGGGAGAGTATAGAAAAGAGGTCCTTTACATGGAGGGAATGAGTAACATCTACAAAAAGGAAAGATTAACTGACCTTATTAATAATCAATGCTGGATGTTCTACTCTCAGAAAGCTGGGAGCCAGCTTTTTACCCTTTGGGAAGGTGATTAAAAGATAAAAAATTCTCTTAGGAATTTGACTAGGCCAAGAAAATATTTAATAATATTAACATTGGAGTTTTTCCTTCCCTAAAGTCTCCTCCTACCCCAAATAACTTTACAATAATACTCCAAATCTACAAATACCACCTGTGTGTTTACACATTCCAAGCAGCATTTTAATCTTGCGCTTTTCATCCTAAGCTGATTTCCAAGGACTACCAGATACCTTGGGAAAGCTTTCAACATGAAAGATAAAAACCCAAACAAACAAACCAATGAAAGAAGCAACTTGAAATAAACTTTAATAGCAGTTAGCAAAAGATATTGCAGGCATGAAACAAGAACAGAATGAAATAAAAAAGAAAAATTCAGAGAACGTGGAAAACTCATGTAGACTAAAAACACAGGAGAAATGAAAAAGTAAATAAAAAGATTGGCAGATTATGTTGAAATTGTCTTTAGGAAATGAGAAGGCAACTAACAGATAGAAAATTAGGAATACAAAATAAGAAAAATAGAAACTGATCTAGAAAGTCGAAAATATGAATAATAGAGATTCTAGGAAAGAATAGTAAAATAATGGGTGATATTATTAACAAAATAAATCAAGAATTCTTCCAGATGCAGACTCCTAACTCTGGATAACGAACTAGGGGTGGTGGAAGGGGAGGAGGGTGGGGGTTGGGGGTGACTGGGTGGCGGGCACTGAGATGGGCACTTGACGGGACGAGCACTGGGTGTTATTCTGTATGTTGGCAAATTGAACACCAATAAAAAATAAATTTATTATTAAAAAAAAGAAAGAATTCTTCCATATGCAACACATGAATTGCCAGAGTGAAAAGTTCTGTAGGTCCATTAAAGTGGATAAAAATATATATATATATATATACCAAGCCTCATAGTTTTGAAATATTCAAACACTGGGGACAAAAAAAACAAAAGAAAAAAAGAAAAAAAACCGCATATTCTGTAAGTTACCAAATTAAAAAAAGTCACATGCAAAAGATCGGGAATAAAAATAATTTGGTTATATCCAAATGATTTGGATATCAGAAACACTATGAGCACTGGGTGTTATGCTATATGTTGGCAAATTGAACTCCAATAAAAAAAATTTTAAAAAAAGAAACATTGTAAGCATACAGGAAAAATGCTGAAAAAAAATTTCCAACACAGAATTGAATAACAAAGCTACCATATCAAAAGGAGGACAAAATTGTTTTCACATATGGAAGTTCTTGAGAATGTACTTCTCTACACACGCTTTATCTAAATAAGAGAGTAAACCAAGAAAGGAAATATGGAAAATAGAAGGAATCTCCAGGAGTATCCTGAGATATTGTGTGTATAGACACATGGAGAGCAGCCAGTCCACACTGAAGCAGGGTCATCTAAGAGATGAAAGTGTTCATTCCTTTATTCACCAACTATGCACTGAGCCCCTACTATCACTCTGCTAGGTGCTTGGTATGCAACAGTGAACAAAGCAGACAAAGATATGTGTGTTGTCATGGGGCTTATGTTCTGTTGCCAGGGAGAGGAAAACAATAAACAGTAAGCAAATAAATTATATAATGTATAGTCCTTTTAAAATTTAAGTCAGATCATGTGACTTCTCTGCCCTGAGGTTTCCAAAGGATTCCTATTTCACTTAGGGTAAAAGCTAGTATCTCTACAGTGGCTCAGTCTCCCCCTTTGCTTCTTTGACATTCTCAAAAATACTTAACAGCTCATGTCATGCTAGTCACTATGACCTTTTTGCAGTCCCTTGAATGCACCATGGTTGTACACATGCTCCCACCTTAAGGTACTGTTCTAGCAGTTTCTTCGGTCACTATAATTTTATTCAAATAACTTCTGGCCAAATCCTCACCTCCTTCAAGGTATCATTCAAATTTTGTCTTCTCGATAAGGCCAGCACAGACCAGAGAGAAAGAAGTTAAGGATTGAGTTCAAATTTTTGTAGGAGCACCTGGAAGGATGGGGTTACTTTAAAATGAAATGGAGATGCTGCATTTGGAGAAGATTCTGGAGGTGGGCAGGTGAGGTTAGAAATTTATCTTTGACATTGAATTTCTAGATATCCATTAGAAATCTAGGTGGCATTGCCAAGCAGGTTATGAGTCAGGAATTTGTGAGAAAGGTCTGACCTGGAGATGAATTGAGAGCTGTCATCACTAATATCCCCACCGCCATTTTATTATTATTTTTAATTTTTTTCTTTGTATTATCTTTTTAAGTTGATGGCAAAGGTCAAATGATCCTGATCCTACTTTTAATCTGTACTAGGTATATCCTGAGCAGTGTGGATATCACTTATTTTATTCACATCTTTTAAAATTGAGGAATATTTGGTGTACAGTGCTATATTAGTTTCAGGTGTATAATAACAACTCTATACATTATTCAGTGCTCATCATTGGTCATCATCTGTCCTCATACAATTTTATTGCAATGTTATTGACTATATTCCCTATGCTGTACTTTTTATTTCTGTAGTTTGTTTTTTAACTGGAATTTTGTACCTCTGAATCTCCATCTATTTCACCAATACCCCCACCTCCTGGATGCCATTTCTAGTTATCCCCCTCATGTTTTACAGCCTGTATCAATGACAAAAAAACGGTCCTTTCACCCAACAGAATTGTCCTGTCCTGACCCCCTGCAGAGTTGTGGTAGGCATGGTGCACCTGGAGGAAGAAATATAGAGCGGGCTACTTTTTTTTTTCACCATCTTTATGCCAGATGTCTAATCCCTAGTTCTCATTTTAATTCTGCCAGAAAACTCAACTTCAAAAGCTTAGGGATTTCCATGACTCACTTTGATCTTGTCCATTACATTCCTCAGGGCTGATCAACTCTCAATAAAGCTGAAAAATGTTTTAATTAAGGTATAATTGACATACAACATTCTATTAGTTTCTGGTGTAGAACATAATGATTTGATATTTATATATATTGCAAAATGATTACCAAATAGTCTAGTTAACGTCTGTCATCATACATAATCACAGAATTTTTTCCTTGTGATGAAAACTTTTAAGATCTATCTTAGCAACTTTTAAATATGCAAAATTTCAGTAAAGCTAAAATTTTACTATAACACAGACACAATTCAACTTATCTATCTCCTGGGAGTTTTCATCTGATCATGGCTATATTGTCCTTTTCTTGCATAGCTGGGTTTATCCTTGTTATTTATTTTTAAATAAAACTAAACAATATATTATTTAGAGATTTTTACATTATTAGTACGAACCAAAATCAAAAGCAAGGGAATGATTAAGATAAAATCATGTCAGTGGTTATTTCCTGGGGGTGAGAGAAGTATACATTTAAGAGCTTATACGGTATTGTTAGTAATCTTCTATTCCTTTACTTAAATAATAGGCTTATGGGATTTGATTTTATTATTCTTTAACTACACATATTTTTACCATCGTCTTTATTTATTATAAATTTATTTTTTATTGGTGTTCAATTTGCCAACATATAGACTAACACCCAGTGCTCATCCCATCAAGTGCCCCCCTTAGTGCCCATCATACCATCTTCTTTACATGTGATATATTTCCCAATAAAAATTAAACTAGCAAAAAAGAAGAAAAGAAAGAAAAATACAAGAGGGAACAAATTCCCAACAAAGTGAAGGGTAGAGGGGAATCCCTACTGTGAATTTGGACAGCCAATGCTGCTGTGGATATAAGAACTGTTCTTCCTGCTAGAATTCTAGTAAAGATTACCAAGTTCATACAAGTAGATAGAGCAGGAGTGATGAATAGAGAAAAAAAAATGGGTGGTAGATTGACAAAGTCCACCCTTCCTCTTCCCTGGAGTGTGTAGAATGACTGGCAGTGTGTAAAGAAAACTGATTCCTAAAGAAATTGAAAACTTTATCTGCTGGGATCTAGGGCTCTTGGCATAGATATTAGCATCCTAGAATAATAACATTCTCTTTATGTTGGCATTTGGGGATGGGGTGTATCAGTTAAACACTGTTGTATAACAAACTTAAAAGGGGATAGACAATTTAGGAAAGAGCACAGGAGACATGGAAAACCATGTGATGGTCAACATGTACAAGCAGATCTTAAGGAGAGGAGAGAGAAAATAAGACAGAAAATGTTTAAGAGAACCTGCTGTAGAATTTTCCATATAAATGAAATAGCAAACTACAGTTGCAAGAAACTCTGCTATCTCAAGTAGGATAAATTCTTACAGACATCACAGTCTAACTTTTGAAAACAAAGGAAATCTCTGAAGCCAAAGGGTGAAGAAATGATATCTTCAAAGAAGAAACTGTTAAGATGTCAGCTAAATTTTAAACAGAGACTATGAAGCTAGAATATAATAAATTGTTATCTTTAACATGCTGAAAATAACTGAACGTAGAATTCTATTCCTGGTGAAAATCTCTTTCAAAAATGAAGTATAAGTAAAGAAAAAATGTATTATTTCCAGCCAACTTGTTTTACAAGGAAGTTCCTCAGACAGAAGGAAAATTATATTAGATGGAACCATAGAAATTCACGAAGGAAGGAAGAGCATCAGAAAGGGTAAATATTTTTATAAATACAATGTTATAGATGGCTTCAAAAAATGGTAATAATGTCTTATGTGACATATATATGGAAGTACAATATATAATAATAGTACAAAATCAAGGGTGGTGGTAAGTAGAGTTAAGCTTTTTTTAAGGTTCTTATACTGTTTAGGAAATGAGAAAAGTACTTACTAACTTAGGGGTGAGTGTAATAAGATGAGGATGCATGTTATCATCATTAACCAAAGATGAAAAGAATACTTAAAAGACTGTAGCCAATAAAGCTAGTAGAATTTTAAGTGAGCTAATTTACCTTTTACTGTAGGAGATCAACTGATATGATTTAAAGTTGGTATGTCAATAAGCAGAAATATCAGTAACATTTTTAGAGTTACTTAGAATCTGCCAAAATAACTAAAAAATATATAGAAATAGTTTAAAGTGGTCATCTTTGGAAATTGGGACTAGTATATAGGGTATAGCATAACAAACATTCTCTTTTTTTTTTCGTCTTATCTACTGCTTGAATTTTTACTATGTACAGACAATATTTTGAGAACACATTTTTAAACTACATTTGCGTTGGAAATTATAAACTTTACCCACTCCCTTTAAAAACATTTTAAATATTTAGTTAAATTTGGAGTTAAGACACAGTTCCTCATCTATATCATTCTGGTGAATTTCTGATTCTTTAAGACAGTTCAAATATTTCTTTAAAATAGTTTTCACTCTTCTGGCCATTCTTCATTGCTTTAATCTCTGAGTTGTTACAGTGCTTTGCAGTTACTGTACATCTCTTAAAGTGGTTGTAGTCTCTTTCCTTCCTTCCAGTTTTCAGGCAGAGATTATTTTGTCATCTTGTTTCCCCAGCACTTAGCAAAACTCTGATACTTTACGTGATTAGTCACTGAATGTTGAAAAGACAGGAGGTCTTTCTGTTCCCTTACTGCAGGGGAAGAAATTCTATTTACCAAGGGCTCATTTATTTCAAGGACTTTGAACATTTTGTTCAGTCTTCTGTAGCCAGCTTTTGCTCTCCTGCTTAGTATGTGTCTGTGCTGCATGTAGTAGTATATGTGGTCCTAAATGTTGCCTTTATCATCCTTTTTTTCACAAGTAAGTTTCTACCACTTGTTTTGGCACTAGTTTAAGCTGGTTCATGAAGTCCAAACATCTATAAAACTGACAGTCAGTTATGCATTGAGTGTCCAAGTTCCACTGTTGAATTATGACCATTTCATTTTTATGATTCTTAATATGAAAATTTCAAAACATCTATAGGGAATCGTATAATGAACTAATGGCCCCATTATCTAGTTTCCGTAATTATCAATAGATGGACAATCACATAACAGCAAGCTTCAAAATGGGTGGGCTTAAAATATTCAGTAAATTATGTAGTATGTAGATTCGCTATCATCTCGGCTTTGTTGTTTCATTGGTAGATCACAGGCAGAACAGAGTTACCGTTAATTCTCAAGGGCCCGTGGGTTTTTGGAATGGTAAATGAGCACCTAGTTGCATTAATCTCTAACAAGAGTCAGTTTGTCCTTTGAAGTTTTGAAGACAGGCATTGACTTCTCTCTAGTTATGAAAGTTCTAGATGTCATCTTCTTCCAGTAGAATTTTCATATACATTGAAAATCTGTTGTTTAGTGTAGCCACCTTCATTAATTAATTAAATTAGATCATCTAGATAACTTGCTCACTTTGCACTTTTATGTATAGCAATGTTTTCTTTTTTTTAAGATTTATTTATTCATTCATGAAAGACACACACACACACACACACACAGAGAGAGAGAGAGAGAGAGAGAGAGAGGCAGAGACACAGGCAGAGGGAGAAACAGGCTCCATGCAGGGAGCCCGACATAGGACTCGATCCCAGGTCTCCAGGATCAGGCCCTGGGCTGAAGCGGGCGCTAAACTGCTGAGCCACCCAGGCTGCCCAGAAATGGTTTCTTTTCTTAAACAGGAACCAATCTCTGCTAGCTTCAAACTTTTCTTCTGCAGTTTCCTCTCTCCTCTCAGTCTTCATAGAATTGAAGAGGGTTAGAGCCTTGCTCTGAATCAGACCTTACTTAAGGGGATGTTGTGGATGGTTTGATTTTCTATCTAGACCCCGAAAACATTCTCTGTATTAGCAGTAAGGCTGTTTCATTTTCTTATCATTAGTGTGTTTACTGTAGTACACTTCTAATCTCCTTCAAGAACTTTCCCTTTGCATCAACAACTTGGCTAACTGGCACAGGAGTGTACTAGCTTTTGGTTTATTTCAGTTTTGGACATGCCTTCATCACTAAGCTTAATCATTTCTAACTTTTGATTTAAAAAGAGTTGTGTGACTCTTTCACTTAAGCAACTAGAGTGCCGTTATAGGATTATTAATTAGTCTAATCTCAATAATCCTGTCTCACAGAATCGACAGATTTAAGGACTAGGAGAGAAACAGGGAAGGCTGGCTGGTAAAGCAGTCAGAACACATACATTTATCCATTAAGCTCACTATCTTATATGGCCACAGTTTGTGGCACCCAAAAACAATTACAAGTAGTAACATCAAAGATCACTGATCACAAATCACCATAACAAATATAATAATAAGAGTAATAATGAAAAAGTCCAGGGACTCCTGGGTAGCTCAGTTGGTTAAGCATCCTACTTTTGATCTCAGCTCAGGTCTTGATCTCAGGGTCATGAGTTCAAGCCCCATGTTGAACTCCATGCTGGGCATGGAGCCTACTTTTTAAAAAAATAATGAAAAAGTTTAAAATATTGTGAGAATTACCAAAATGTGACACAGAGACATGAAGTGAACAAATGTTGTTGGGAAACTTGTGTCAATGGACTGGCTTAATGCAGGATTGTCACAAACCTTTAATTTGTAAAACAAAAACAACAAAAGCATAATATCTACAAAGCATAATAAAGTGAAGTGCAATAAAATGAGGTATATATAAGACAAGAATGGTTGATTCTTTCCTTTTATATACCTGCTTTCTTGTTTTTTAATTTAAAATCAATTAACATATAATGTATTATTAGTTTCAGAGGTAGAGTTTAGTGATTCATCAGTTGCATACAGCACCCAGTGCTCATTATATCACATGCTCTCCTTAATGCCCATCACCCAGTTACCCCATCCCCCCACTAACCTCCTCTCCAGGAACCCTCAGTTTGTCTCCTATATTTAAGAGTCTCTTATAGTTTGTCTCCCTCTCTTACTTCATCTTCTTTTACTTTCCCCTCACTTTCCCTATGCTCATGTTTATTTTCTTAAATTCCACATGTGAATGATATCATATGATATTTGTCTTTTTCTGGTGGCTTATTTCACTTAGCACAATACCCTGTAGCGATTTTCTAGCATATATTTAAAATTTTTATATTAATTTCAAAAAATACCTGATATTATTCAGTGCCTTGAAGTTTTTATTCTTATTTATGTTTAAACTGTCCATCTTAATGCAAGGGAAACCTTTATTACTAGGCTTGGTAATATTTTTTCCATGTTCCTGGCTAATCATATACTTTCCCTTCCTATACTTGAAACGAGCCATTTCTCCAAGAAGCTTTGGTCTCTTTTACTGGGAATGGGATTTAGACTCCATAATCTAGGTGTTAAGGGAACACAACCACTTTTAGTTAATGGACTTCAATCTGAATGAGCTCAACCTATTAGAAAAGAAGGAGGCTTTAGAATCAGACTCAGACTGAAATTCTGACTCTCACCCTTATGCCTACATAAATATGTCAATACTTAATTTCCATTACCCTCATTTTCCTTCTCTTTAAAATAGATTGTAGAGTGTCAGTTAATTTCCAATCCATAATACCTTTGAAAGTGAAGAAGGTGCTCTTATAAATTGCAGTGGGATACTGGGTGTAAACTGAGACAACCCTGGGAAAACTGGGATATCTTAGTTCTAGGGCATTATAATGATCAGAGACCATGCATATAAAGACCCAAGCAAACTTTGGCCAAAGTAGGCATTGAGCAATGGTCATATTGTTAATGTTCACTCTCCCCTATCCTAATTCTCTACCCCAGAATTAGATTCTGATATTTAATATCATTTTATCCAATGATGCTAATGTCAGGAAAGAACATACTTCTCATTATGATCCTCCTAAATCCTTGTGTTGACCGCCAACACTGTAGTGTTGTGAGGAGCAGATGCTGTCAAGACTCTGACTATATTCCTTTGACCCTATTGTTTTGACATCTTTCAGACAACTTCCATCTGCCAGTATATATATCATTTTGCCCATATGTGAAATAGATTAAAAGTGCTAAGAAATCACCACCCTCACCCCGGTAGCTCTCAGTCACTGACCTAGGAATTGGTGTATAAATATCCTAGCTCTCATGTCTTTCTGATGGGATAGAGTTCTGTGACATGTTTTCCTACTATTTCTAAGAGTTTCCCTATGGGATACAGGAAAGAGGAAAAACAAACACAAGATGTGTTACTGAGGTGGCCACTCCTTGATATCAAGTGTAATTGAATGCTTGATCTCAAGGGACTGTCTTCCAAGAAGCTATACATATATATTCCATTTTCTAATACTTCAGCACAGGACAGGTTACCCAAGGGAGGAAGAAGGAAGAAGAATTTAGTTTCAGGTTCCATGTCCCATTGGTCAAAGTTTTCCATGTCCCATTGATCAAAGTGAAAATTACCCCCATTCAACATTGTTTGTTCTTGCCTAGAAGCTGTGTGTCTCCTCCTTCAGCAAGAACTGAAGTGCCAGGATAAAGTGTGAGAAACATGACATAGGCATGGTGTGAGCTACTGTTTCCTATGCTGTAGTGAAGTTGCTGTGGTGGCTGGGTAGAAACAAGTAGTCCCAGAGACAGTTGACACATAAAAGGTATATGATACTATGATTTAATGCTGATAATTTTGTTATTTCTGAGTTTCTAAATTTGAATCCAAGCATACCATAATTTATAAAAGGTATAATTATGCCCTACACATGAGAGTCTATTGCTAATAATTTATTGACTATTTCATTCATTCAAGAAGTATTTATTCAATAACTAGCATTTACTAAGCACTCTTCCATGTTCTTGGGACCAAATGGACAGTGGTTCTATTGTCATGGGCTTTTTCTACAGTGGAAGAAAGACAATAAAGAGGGAGAAAATGAAATAAATTAGTATCATAAAATGATGAGTGCTTTGTAGAAAATAAAGCAGAATGAAGGGGCAGAAGTGTTCAGATGGGTGCTATGAGAGCAAGGTATGAGAAAGGTGTTACTTGAGGATATAGTCATACTTGAGCAAAGAATTTAAGGTTAAGGAAAAATTTTTTAGGTGTTTATTTGGAAAGAGAGATATAGGCAGAGGGAATGGCCAATGCCAAGGCCCTGAGAAGCAAGCATGCTTGATCATTGTGGCTGGACACAAGATGGATTTGAAGAGGTGGGCAGATCCTAGATCATGTACAAGTTTATAGACCATTGTAATGAGTTGAACATTATTCTAAATACAGTGAAAAACTACTGGAGACTTTAGGCAGGAAGTGATATGATATGATTTGTGTGGTTTTATTGTTTTGTTTTTAATCATTCTGATTGCTTTTAGAGAACAGAGGGTTAAGAATATAACAAAGCCATTACCCCAACTTACATTTATTGTTGGATTCTGAGTCAGCCATACGAAATGGATTTATATGAGCAAGGGATTTAGGACAGAAGGAGAGCCACAGGGACACCAGAATGTACTAGAGAGGAAGAGCATGAGGAAGTGCAGTGTTGGTCTCAGAAATTATTCTCCAGACCCAGATTTCCAAATTTGGTCTGAATTCAGGACAAAATAGGGAGGGGTGGGGGCTTTAAGAGGATTCTGAGACACTGGGATACAAACATCATTATTGGATGCTCAAGAAACAAAGTGTCACATTGGGGAGTATTCTCTCTTCTTCCTCAATGAGCACACTTTATCCAGTGCTTTGAAAATCAGAGTAAACTTGGAAGCAACACCAAGCAGAGGCTGAGAAATGCCCTAGGGAATGCAGTGCACGTAAAGGTGGGGGATGTCATAGATAGAAACCTTAAGGGATTCCAGGCCCGTTACTAAACTTAGTTATGAGCAGGGGTCATTCTTGGGTCTATGCAAAGTAACTGGTGAAACCTAGAGGGGCCCTAGAGGAGCAGTGTTACATGGGGATAAAACCTATGTGGTTACCAATGAGGGAAAAGCTGGGGAAAACCTTCAATATCTTCTCATTGCACTTAGGGAAAAGAGAAGTTCTCAACTCTAAATATTGAGGCCCTGGTTATCTTTCTGCGTCCTCTCTCCCTCAAACTGTTTGATTCAGCCAAATGGAATCTTTTCCAGTTCTTTGAACATATTTGGCCAATGAGAATGCTGTTTCTTCTCTGGATATTTTTTCCCCTCTGTTTTGGCTTTGTTAGTTCCTACTCATTTTAAGGTCCCATCTTTGAGGCCATTTTCCCCAGCATAAATTTCCCACTTGGATTATACTCTGGATTATGCACTTATAATCTGTGGTTCCATGACATCTCCAAATACTATACTCCCACAGTATTTACTACACAGGAACCATTTACATATTCAGTTTAGCCCTTACTAGAATGAAAAACTTCATGACATCAGGGATTGGATCTGTGCTTTGTTCACCTTTGTACCTCCAGTCTGTACCATAGTTCCTGGAACAAATGTTCAAAAATATTTATTGAAGGAGAAAGGGTAAAAGTTAAAAAGGAAGGGAAGGATAAAGGTTAGATATAAGGAGTGAGTATGCTTATCTTCTATTGTCCCCTTTGATTTCAGCTCTCAGTGGAACAGTTTCTCTGCTGAAGTCAGTACGAGGTATTACAGTATCTGCCCGGTTCAGAGAAAACTTGATCTTAAGGCCTTATTATTCATTGTTTCAGGCAATATTTCTTGATTACTTATATTATTCTTTAGGTCAAAAAGGTGCTTCTCTCATTCCCCACAATTGTGCAATTCATCATAGGCTCACTCTTCCCGAATTTGCATTAGGAACAATGTGTCCATCTGCATTGTGAACAGTCTTAATTTTTGCTGGCTTTTTTTTTTCTTTTTCTGTGCTCTGACTCTTCCTCATATCAAACAACTAAACACTGATGAATGGTGTTTTAATCCTTCTTCCAGGCCTCTCCTCTCATAAGGCTGCTGCCTAGAACCTTTTGTTCCAACAATATTTGAATTCAACTATCCAGGAGATTTCATTTATATTCCATTCCTCTGCATCCCCCGCCCTCATACCACCAAAGTCCAAGAGGACCTGAGTTCACTAAATTGTGAAAACAGAAACTACACACGTGAAGAAAGCTAAAGTATGAAACAACAAACAATAAGAAGTGCTAGCAAGGATGTGGAGAAATTGGATCCATCATTGTTTGCTGTTGGGATTACAAATTAATACAGCCACATTGGAAAACAGTTTGGTAGTTCTTCAAAATGTTAAAGGCACACTTACTATACATATAACCTAGCAGTTCTACTCTTATGTATATACCTAAGAGAATTGAAAACATGTCTCCATGCAAAAATGGCTACACAAATGTTCGTGGTGGCATTCGTTGTAATAACTATGCTAGAAAGAATGTGTCTTCTCAAAATTCATATTTTGAAGGCTAACACACACTATGATGGTATTTGGAAGTGGAACTTTTTGGGAGGTGATTAGGTTTTGGATGGGATTAGTGCTTTTATAAAAGAGACTTAGAGGAGTTCCCTTGCCCCTTTTATGAGCCTGGATGTGGGCTTTCACCAGACACCTATACTCCCAATGCCTTGATCCTATATTTCTCAGCCTCCAGAACTATGAAAAATAAATCTGTTTATGTCACACAATATATGGTATTTTTGTCATAGCAGCCCAAACAGACTAAGATAAACCCCAAAATGGAAATAACCCAAGTGATGAATGAACACAATGTGACATATACATGCCATGGACTATTATTCAAAAATAAAAAGGAGTGAACTACTGAAAAATGCTACATGATGAACCTTAAAAACATTGCACTAAATGAGAGGAGTAAGAAACAAAGACCACATATGATTCCAATTATATGAAATGTTCAGAAGGCAAATCCATAGAGATACAGAAAGTACATTAGTGGTTACCAGGAATGGGGGAGGGAGATATGGGAAGTGACTGCTAGTGATGGATAGTGGCATGTTTTTAGTGTGAAGAAAATATTTTGAAATCAGATAGTGGTGATGGTTGTAGAACTGTGAATATACAAAAAGCCACTGAATTATACATTTTAAAAGGCTAAATTTTATGTAAGTTAATTATATCTCAATATAACTGTTATTTTAAAAACGTAGATACCAAGACCTAGAATACTGCAGCAAATGTGGTTTGGCAGACTTGACTTTAATAACATTGTCCTTCACCAGCCTTTGGAATTAAACTCCGTGGAAGTAAAATTCTAGCACACCAGATAAATTCTACTGACTCTCTCTAAAAAGTTAACGCTATATAATTACTTATAAAATAATTCAATTCTGCTAAAATGGGAGAAGTAGATAAAAGAAAAAATCAGTATAAAACTTGCTCCATTTAATCTTCAAAAAATTGTTTTTATCCATTGCATATTCTTTCCTGCTTTGTTGAAGATCAGTTGGCCATAGAGTTGAAGGTCCATTTCTGGGTTCTGGATTCCATTCCACTGATCTCTATGTCTGTTTTTGTGCCAGGACCATGCTGTCTTAATGATTACAGCTTTGTAATACTGCTTCAAGTCTGGAATTGTGATGCTACCAGCTTTGGTTTTCTTTTTCAATATTCCTTTGGCTATTCAGGGTCTTTTCAGGTTCCATACAAACTTTAGGATTATTTGTTCCAGCTCTGTGAAAAATGTTGAGTTGATGGTATTTTGATAGAGATGGCATTGAATGTGTAGATTGCTCTGGTAACCTTGACATTTTAATAATGTTTGTCCTTCTAATCCATGAACATGGAATGTTTTTCCATTACTTTCTGTCTTCCTCGATTTCTTTCATGAGTGTTTTATAGTTTTCAGAGTACAGATCCTTTACCTCTTTGGTTAGGTTTATTCCTAAGTATCTTAAGGTTTTCGGTGCAGCTGTAAATGGGATTGATTCCTTGATTTCTCTCTCCTCTGTCTCATTGTTAGTGTATAGAAATGCAACTGATTTCTGTGCATTGATTTTACATCCTGCCACTTTGCTGATTCCTGTATGAGAGAGCTAGTAATCTTTGGATGGAATCTTTTGGGTTTTCTACATAGAGAATCATGTCATCTGTGAAGAGTGAGAGTTTGACTTCTTCTTTGCCAATTCAGATGCCATTTATTTCTTTTTGTTGTCTGATTGCTGAGGCTAGGACTTCTAGTACTATGTTGAACAACAGTGGTGAGAGTGGACATCCCTGTCATGTTCTGACTTTAGGGGAAAAGCTCTCAGTTTTTTCTCTGCTGAGAATGATAGTCACTGCAAGCTTTTAATAAATGGCTTTTATGATATAGAGGTATGTTCCCTCTATCCCTATACTGTGGAGAGTTTTAATCAAGAAAATATGCTGGAAAAAAATGTAATTGTAGTATAGTTGATATTATAATAGTTTAAAATACTATATAATAGTTTACATAAGTTTTATATAATAGTTTAAAAATACTTTGATTTTAATTGAAGTATGGCTGATATTAATTTCAAGTATGCATCATAGTAATTTGACAATTCTATACATTATGTAATGCTCACAAGTATACTTACTCTGTCATCATATAGTATTTTAAAAATATTAACTGTATTCTCTATGCTGTACTTTTCATCACTAATTTTTTTAATAACTGAAAATATGTATTTCTTAATCTCCATCTATTGTGCTTATAGCACCATGCTCTTCCTCTCTGGCAACCATATATTTTTTGTCTGTGTAAATGAGTTTGTTTGTTTGTTTGTTTCTTTTTTTTTTTTTTGGTTGAGGTTTTTTGTTAATTTGTTTTATTTTTTAGATTTTACATATAAGTAAATTCATGTGGTATTGATAATTCTCTGATTTATTTCATTCAGCATAATGCTCTCTAGTTTCATGAATATTTTTGTGAATGGCAAGATTTTATTCTTTTTTATGTCTGAGTAATATTCCACTGTGTATTTGTATTCCATTTCATTACCTATTCATCTGTTAATGGGCATTTGGGTTGCTTCCATATTTTGGCTATTATAAATAATGCTTCAATAAGCGTATGGGTTCATGTATCTTTTCAAATTAGTGTTTTTGGTTTCTTTTTAGGATTTGGTTTCCAGAAGTCAAATCACTGGATTGTTTGCTTCTTCTTTTAGTTTTTTGAGGAAACTTCATATCATTGTCCATAGTGGCTGCACCAATTTTCAACCCCACCAATAGTGCACAAAGGTTTGCTTCTGTCCACATCCTCACCAACACTTACTATTTCTTTTCTTTTTGACACTGGCTATTCTGCTGGTGTGAGATAATATTTCATTGTGGTTTTGTTTGTATTTCCCTAATGATTAGTGATATTGAGCATCTTATGTGTCTGTTGGACATCTATGTATCTCCTTTGGAAAAAATCTTTGGAAAAATGTTCAGGTTTTTTATTTTAAAAAAATATTTTATTTATTTATTCATGAGTGATACAGGCAGAGATATAGACAGAGAGAGAAGCAGGTTCCTCCCAGGAAGCCCATCGTGGGACCCGATCCCCAGACATGCCCTGAGCCAAAGGCAGAGGCTCAACCACTGAGCCACCCAGGCATCCCAATTTTCAGGTTTTTGCCCATTTTAAAATTGGATTGTTTGGGTTTTTTGGTTTTGAGCTGTGTAAATTTTTTTATGTATTTTTGGATACTATGCACTTTTCAGATAAATCATTAGCAAATATTTTCTCCAATTCAGAAGGCTTCATTTTCATTTTGTTTGATAGTTTCCTTTGCTGTACAAAAGCTTTTTAGCTTGATGTAATCTCAATTGTTTATTGTTGCTTTAATTCCCTTACCTGATGAGATCTATTCAGAAAAATATTGCTAAGGTTAACATTTAAGATATTATTGCCTGTGTTTCTTCTAGGAGTTTTATGGTTTCATGTCTTGCAGTTAGATGTTTAATCCATTTTGAATTTATTTTTGTGTATGATGTAAGAAAGTAACCAGTTTCATTCTTTTGCTGTAGCTGTCCAGGCTTCCCAACATCAGTCATTGAAGAGACTCTCTTTTCCCCATGGTATATTTTTTGCCTCCTTTGTCATAGATTAGTTGATCATATAAGTGTGATTTCTGAGCTCTCTCTTTTGTTCTGTTGATCTATATGTTTATTTTCTTGGCCAGCACCACACTGCTTTACTGTATCTTTGCCCTACAGTTTGAAATCTGTGATTGTGATGCCTCTAGTTTTGTTCTTTTTCAAGATTGCTTTGGCCATATGAGATCTTTTATGGTTACATACACATTTTAGTATTATTTGTTCTAGTTTTGTGAAAAATATTATTTATGTTTTTAGAGGAATTGCATTGAATCTATAGATTGCTTTAGGGAATATGGCCATTTTAACAGTATTTGTTCTTCCAATCCATGGGCATGGAATATCTTTCCATTTCATATGTATGGTTTTCAATTTCTTTTATCAGTGTTTTATAGTTTTCAGAGTACAGGTATTGCACCTCCTTGGTTAAGTTTTTCCTAGGTATTTTATTATTTTGGGTGCAATTGTAAATGGGATATTTTTTCAGTTTCTCTACCACTTAATTTTATTTGTTAATAGAAATGAAACAGATTTCTGTATGTTAACTTTGTATCGGGGGATCCCTGGATGGCTCAGCAGTTTGGCGCCTGCCTTTGGCCCAGGACGTGATCCTGGAGTCCTGAGATCAAGTCCCCCATCGGGCTCCCTGCATGGAGCCTGCTTCTTCCTCTGCCTGTGTCTCTGCCTCTCTGTGTGTGTCTCTCATGAATAAATAAATAAAATCTTTTTTAAAAAACTTTGTATTCTGTTACTTTACCAAATTAATCATTTCTAGTAGTATTTTGTGGAGTCTTTAGGGTATTCTATATACAGTATCATGTCATCTGCCAATAGGTAAAGTTTTACTTCCTCCTTATCAATTTTGATGTCTCTTATTTCTTTTTGTTGTCTAACTGCTGTGGCTAGAGCTTCCAGTGTTATGTCAAATAAAAGTAATGAAAGTAGGCATCCTTCTTCCTGATCTTAGAGGGAAAACTTAGTTTTTCACCACTGAGTATGATGTTAGCTCTGTGTTTGTCCTATATGGCCTTCATTATGTTGAGGTATGTCTTTATACCCACTTTGCTAAGAGATTTTACTATTAATGGATGCTAAATTTTGTCAAATCCCTTTTCTGCATTTATTAAGATGATCATAATACCTTCATTTTTCACTTTGTTAATGTGTTGTATTACATTTATTTATGGATATTGAACCATCTTTGCATTTCTGGAAAAATCCTACTTGATCATGATGAATGATCCTTTTAATGGATTTTTTAATTTGGTTTGCTAATATTTTGTTAAGGACTTTTACATCTATGTTTATCAGAGATTTTGACCTATAACTTTCTTTTTCATAGTGTCTTTGTCTGGTTTCAGTATTAGGGTAATATTGGACTCATAGAGTGAGTTTGGAAATATTCCTTACTCTTCTATATTGTGGTGTATTTGAAAAGGACAGGTATTAACTCTTCTTTAAATGTTTGGTAGAGGGACACCTGGGTGGCTCAGTGGTTGGGTGTCTTTCTTTGGCTTGGGGCATGATCCTGGAGTCCTGAGCTCAAGTCCCACATTGGGCTTCCTGCATGGAGCCTGCTTCTGCCTCTGCCTATGTCTCTGCCTCTCTCTCTCTCTGTCTCTCATGAATAAATAAATAAAATATTTTTAAAAATGTTTGGTAGAATTCACTCATGAAGCCATCTGACCTTAGACTTTTTTGTTTGTTGGGAGGTTTATTATTATTATTATTATTATTATTATTAATTTTGTTACTCATAATTGGTCTATTCAGATTTTCTATTTTTTTCTTGATTCAGTCTTGGAAGACTGTTTCTAGGAATTTATTTTTTTCCTAGGTTTTCCAATTTGTTGCCATATAATTTTTTGCAGTAGTCTCATAATACTTTGTATTTCTGTGATGTCAATTTTAATTTCTCTTTAATTTCTGATTTTATTTTACTCTCTTTCTCAATGATGAGTCTGGCTGAAGGTTTGCCAATTTTATTTACCTTTTCAAAGACCAGGTCTTCTTTATATTTATCTTTTTTTTTTTTTTTTGGTCTCTCATTTCTGCTTTGATTATTATTTCCTATTAAGTTTTTTTTCTAGTTTATGTAGGTATAAAATTAGATTGTTTCAGATTTTTCTTGTTTGTTGAAGTAAGCCTATATCACCACAAACTTACTTCTAGTGCTGCTTTTGCTGCATTCTAAAGATTTTGAACATTTTTTTCCTATTTTCATTTGTCTCCAGGTATTTTTTGACCGTATTTTTAATTTTTCTGTTGATCCATTGTTTATTTAATAGCATTGTTTAGGTTCCAAGTGTTAGTGTTTTTTCCAGTTTTTTCTTGTAATTAATTTCTAGGTTTATATCATTTGGTGAGAAAAGACACTTGATAGGATTTCAGTCTTCTTATTTAAAAGAATCTGTGTTCTGCTTTTAACTGGAATATCTTGTTATATGTCTGTTAAGTCCGTCTAGTGTAATGTGGCTTTCAAAGACAATATTTCTTTATGATTTTCTGCCTGATGACCTATCCATTATCTAATTGGGGTGTTAAATCCCATACTATTATTGTACAACTGTTGATTTTTCCTTTTATGTCTATTAATATTTTCTTTATATATTTAGGTGCTCCTATTTGGGGTGTATATTTACAATTGTTATATATTTTGTTGTATTGATTTCTTTATCATCATGTAGTGCCCTTCTTTTTTGTCTCTTGTAATGATCTCTGTTTTTAAGTTTATTTTTCTGATATAAATATTGCAACCCTACTTTATTTTCACTTCCATTTGCATGCAGTATCTTTTTCCATCCCTTCACTTTCAGTCTGTATGTGTTTTAAGGTCTGAAGTGAGTCTCTTGTAGGCAGCATGTTGATGATCGGTCTTATTTGTTTGTTTTATCCACCCTATGGATGTTTGTTTTGTAGTCACCCTATGTACTTTGACAGGAGCATTTAGTCCATTTACAGTTAAAGTAATTATTGATAGGTCTGTACTTTTTGCCATTTTAAAAATTGTTTTCTGGTTGTTTTTGTAGTTCTTTGTTACTTTCCTCTTCTCTTGTTTTCTTCCCTTTTGATTTAGTTAGTTTCTTTACTGTTCTGCTTGGATTCCTTTTTTTTTTTTTCTTCTATTCCTTATGTATCTATTATAGGCTTTTGGTTCATGGATACCATGAGTTCATATATAATTTCTACATTTATAGCAGTCTATATTAAGTTAATAGTTACTTAAGTTCAAATACATTCTAAAAGCACTTAATTTTTACTGTCCCCTCCATAGTTTCTGTATATGATGTCATATTTTACATCTTTTTTGGTGTGTGTGCATCCCTTGACCAATTTTTATGATCTAATTAATTGTACTATTTTAGTTTTTCTACCTTTATACTAGCATTATAAGGGATTAATTTACTACATTTATTATATGTTTGCTTTTACCAGTGAAATTTTTACTTTCATTATTTTCTTCTAGTTATGGCTTTTTCTTTTCCACTTTAAGAAGTATACTTAACAGTTTATGTAAGGCCAATTTGGTGGTGATGAACTTTAACATTCATCTGGGAAACATTTTTTCTCCTTCAATTCTTATAGGTAGCCTTGCAGGCCAGAGTATTTTTAGTTGTAATTTTTTTGTTTTATTTCTATTTAGCACTTTGAATAGACCATGCCACTCTCTTCTGGCCTGCAAAGTTTCTGCTGATGATCAGCTGATAGCTTTATGATGTTTCCCTTGTATGTAACTGCTTTTCTCTTTCTGCTTTTAAGATTCTCTTTTTATTTCAATTTCTTGCCATTTTAAATATGTGTCTTATTAGGGACCTCATTGAGTCCACCTTACTTGAGGTCGTCTCTGCTTCCTGGAGCTGGATATGCTTCCTTCCATAAGATAGGGACAATTTCACCTGTTGTCTCCTCAAATACATTTTATGCCACCTTCTTTTTCTGGGACTATAAAGTAAATTTTATTATACCTCATATTGTCACAGAGACCCTTCATCTTCATGCTCATTATTTTTTTTCTTTTATCTGTTCCGCTTGGCTGCTTTCAACTACTTTGTCTTCCAGATTACTGATTTTTTTTTGTGCATGCTCCAATCTACTGTTAATTCTCATTAGTGGTTTTTCAAAAAAAAAATTTCAGCTGTATTTTTCAGCTCTATTTCTTTTTTTTTTTGACTATTTCTTTTTAATATTTTCTCTTTTTTTGAAGTCCTCACTGAATTCATCCACTCTTTTCTCAAGCCGAAATGAGTATCTTTATGACTATTACCTGCAATTTCTTATCATATAGTTTGCTTATCTTTGTTTCATTAATTTCTTTTTTTGGAGTTTTGTCTTTTTTGTTTGTTTATTTGGATCATAGTCTTATGTCTCTTCATTTTGTCTTAAACTCTGTGTTTGTTACTGTGTATTATGTAGGTCGGCTATGTTTCCTGGTCTTGAAGGAGTGACCTTACAGAGAATATGTCTTGGGGGGGGGCCTGAGGAACAAACCAGGAACCATGTGCTATAAGGGTGTCCCCTGTATATATTACATGCTCCCTCCAGTTGTTTCAGGGGCATGGCTGTTGCAAGTATACTGGTAGGGGAGGCTGGCCCTCAGCCCAGCTGTCAGCATGACTTGCCATGACTACTGAGAGGATACTGATGGGCAGGGCTTGCCCCTGATGGGGCTGACAGAGAGGAGTTTCATTCACTGCGGTCACATTGGTAGGTAGGCCCAGATGCCCCCTCTCTCCAGAGCTGCCAAAATGTTTGGTTGATGATAATTGATCTGATGGGATACTAATTCTGACTGAAGCTACCTCCTAGCTATAGTGGGGCTGGAGCTGCTTTGGAGGGACAGCTGCCAAAGCAGGAAGTTTGGGCAGGGTGGGTCCACAGGGGAACACTAGAGTGGGACATGCAGTGCTAGCAAGGTAGATGGAGAGTGTCAGAACTGTTTTCTGGAAGCATCTGGCTAGCTAGGTTGAAGGAAGGCAATAAAAACTGCTCACCAGCATTTCTGCTCCCGGAGAAAACTTCTGGTCTCTACCTCTCCAGCATACATCTTGAAATATGTCACTAAATCTCCCCAGGTGCTTTTCAAACTGCTGCTTCTATGCTGGGTCTTGGGCCAAGTGATGGAGTGTGCTGGTTCTTCATGAGAACAGAGTTGGTTACTTATAACTCTTCATCTCTCCTGAAATTAAGCCCTGCTGATTTTCAAAGTCTCTAGACTTAATTCCACGTATTTTAAAAGCTAGATTTTATTGGGGCTCATCTTCCCAGTAGGTCTTGGGCTGTGGGCACCTGATTTGGGCTTTGATCACCTTGATCCTCAGGGAAGGACCTCCCTGGCTTTTATATCCCTCCTGCTTGTAGGTCACCACCACACCTGAGGTTTGGTTTATTCACATACTCCTTCCCTTCCTGTCCTCCAGGGGGCTATTTATTCATGTCTTTAGTTAGAAGACCTGCTCTGCCAATATTAGGTCATTTTCAGAGTGGTTTGCATTACATGTAGTTGTTGCTTCTATGAGTCCATGGAGCAGGTAAGCTCAGAATCTTCCTCCTCTGCTCTCTTCCTCTTTCCCAGAACACTTAAAATGAAGTTAATAGTTTGTGGTTCAATATTAAAAGAAATTACAACAGTTGTAGCTCTTTCACAGCTCTCCAAAGTAAACTCTAATTGTGACCTTAGATTATATTAATAAAGAAAATACAACCACCCTTTCAAAAGTAGACACTCTATTTTGAAGCATCCATGCATTTGAAAAGCATATTAATATCTGCTGAAACAGTGATAAGTAGAGCTAAGCAGCTGAGGAAAGTCAGGGAAGATGGAGTTCAAGGAAAGAACAAAAGCAAGGTAGAGAACCACAGAGTTAAAATGCTATTTTGCATATTTCTATTAACAAAATTAACTTAATGAAAATATATTTGCAGAGCACTACACTGGGAATTTCTTTAACTTATTACCATAATTAAGTGCCTTAGGAGATGAGAAAGAGTCCAGCATAATTACATCTGGCAGGCTTTTTTTTTTTAAGATTTTAATTTATTTATTCATGAGACACACATACATAGAGAGAGAGAGAGAGAGAGAGAGAGAGGCAGAGACACAGGCAGAGGAAGAAGCAGGCTCCATGCAGGGAGCCCAATGCGGGACTCAATCCTGGAACTCCGGGATCATACCCTGAGCCAAAGGCAGATGCTCAACTGCTGAGCCACCCAGGTGTCCCAACATCTGGCAGGGTTAAAGCATCAGTCCTAGTCACCACTACCAACCGACCTCCCAAATGTATCAGTTTCTGAGGTTGCTTTCTGAACAGGCTGAGGTTGCTAAGCTGTGTTTACTGCTAGTTTTAAAGATGCTTTGCAGCCCCATTTGACTCCTTAATTTTTCCTAAATGAGCAACTAAATTGGAGGTTCCACAGAAACTAAGCTGGCTGCCTTGAAAATGTCAGGCAATAACTCAGCATCTATTCTTTTAAGCATTTCATATGGCTTCATTTATTGAAGGGACTGGAAAGCTAGAATACACACCTTATAGGTGATCAAAGTCAGGGTTTGTGATGTAAATTGGATTTCACTGATGAAATGCATGTGTGAGTTGCGAAGTAGAAGCCTTTTTTTTTTGCTGCTTATTTCTCTCTCATAATCTTAAGTATCTACCTAGAAAACAGAGATTATGTGTTTATCAAAACAATTTTCCATGTGTCTTCATCAGGTTTTTGTTTAGTTAAGAAAACTTAGTTTTCTCTATTAAAAGAGCTCAGTTTTTTTTAATTTAGTTTTTATCGGTGTTCAATTTGCCAACATATAGAATAACACCCAGTACTCATCCCATCAAGTGCCCCCCTCAGTGCCCGCCACCCAGTCACCCCCACCCCCCGCCCACCTCCCTTTCTACCACCCCTTGTTCATTTCCCAGAGTTAGGAGTCTCTCATGTTCTGTCTCCCTTTCTGATATTTCCCACTCATTTTTTCTCCTTTCCCCTTTATTCCCTTTCACTATTTTTTATATTCCCCAAATGAATGAGACCATATAATGTTTGTCCTTCTCCGATTGACTTATTTCACTCAGCATAATACCCTCCAGTTCCATCCACGAAAAGAGCTCAGTTCTTTTTTTTAAAAAAATTATTTTAATTCCACTATGGTTAACATATAGTGTTATATTAATTTCAGGTGTACAATATAGTGATTCAATAATATTATACATTATTCAGTGCTCATCATAAGTGTATTCTTAATTTTCTTCACCTATTTCACTCATCTCCCCGCCCACATCCTCTCTGGCAACTCTTAGTTTGTTCTCTGTATTTAAGAGTCTGTTTCTTGGTTTGTCTTTTATTATAATTATGTAACTTTCTAATAAGTTCCCAAATGATGCTAAGCCTGCTGCTTCACAGACTGCACTTTTGGTAGCCAGGAACTAGCATACTTGTTCTATATATATTAGAATGAGCTCCAGAGCTTTGAAAATAATGATGACACCCCTAGATATTCTGATTTAGTTGGTCTGGCAGTGGCCTAGCATCAGGGATCTCTAGTCACTCGTTAGGCAATGCTAAGGTATAGTCAAGGTTAAGAACCACTAAGTGAAAGTCTGAGGCTCCTCCTAGTAGGGATGGCATCAAAAACATGTCAGACAACACTGATCCTATAATCCTCTCTTATAAGTTTCCCCACTGTCATATGCATGGAAAGGTAGATATTCCTAACACTTTAGAATAAATGAGTATTACAATCAGAGATAAAATTTCCTGAGCACTTATTGTGTGCCAATAGCTTTTACAAATTACATTGCCTCCCATTTAATCATTTCAAATGAAGGTAGGTACCATTATAGATAGTATGTAAAGATGAGAAAACTGGGGTTCTGAATGACTAAGTCAATAG
Source organism: Vulpes lagopus (assembly GCF_018345385.1). NCBI lineage: Eukaryota > Metazoa > Chordata > Mammalia > Carnivora > Canidae > Vulpes > Vulpes lagopus. The sequence goes on along the minus strand of NC_054829.1, from coordinate 115,707,152 downwards.
GCTGAAGCTGAGTAGCAATTAAATTGAAAACCTGGAAATAACACCAGGCAATCTAACACCAAAGGTCATATTCTTAGTCACTATACTTCTCAGTACTTTGCAATAAGGAAAACACATAATGTTCTCCATGAAACTCCATGTAGACAAGCCCATAAACTGTAGGTGGGAACTCTAATACTCTATAGACTTTAAATACAAACCAGACCATAGTGGGAAAGAATAAGAAATCTCATACTAACCACCTATTATGACCCAAATGTCTATCTTGTATGGATTATGTGTAATTAGCCTGTCTCCAGACACTTCCCTGCACCCTCTTTCTCTCCACCTCTTTCTAGATGACTTTTCCAGAATCATCTATTCCTAGTTATTTGGGGAGAAAAAGATTTGTGAAATCATGCTGTAGATTGCTTCTCTAGAGTCACTTTGTCCTACCAGCTTCAGACATGTGTTCATGGTATAGCTTCTCCCTGCCTAAAACTTTTCAATATGCTGTTTTGGGTGCCTGCGGGGACAGTACAGGGAAGAGCACAGTGCCCCTCCATTAATCTTCAAAGCACCACTGTCAAACACAGGGTGGCACAGAAAATAGACTTTACCAGGCAACTACTGAAGAATAACTAGAAGAAATTACAACAGAGGGGGAGACAACATTTTGGCCCTAAATAAGATTGATTTTCACAATCCAAGGAAAAGCTAAGTCTTTCAGGAACGCCTTCTCATAGGCATATCTATTTTGGATCTTAGGGTCTTATTTTTTGTCTTTCTTAAGAAAAATAATCTCTTTTTTTTTCACAAATTCTCCGCCAACTGCAGGAAAATATTGTTATCCTACTTTAGAATCCTTTCCTTAGACTCCACTTATTCTCAATTATACTCCCAACCAGGTGTACTGGATCTCATAACTTATGGCAGCACATTCCACCTGCCGCTCCCCTCTCCCCCGCCAGGATCTAGTACCCATTCTGAAAATTTGTGGGGTCAGGTGCAGGTGCAAGCCTCCTACACTCTCCTCTGGTGGGATCTGATAATACATCATGGCCTGCTTCTGTGGCCTTCTAAATCTGCTCTTTGTTTCTTGTGGTAATCCTTAAATGGATGCCCATCTCTCCTTTCTTTTCTCCCATGCTCTCTTGCTCAAAGATACACCTCTGACCTCTCAAGGGCAAACACCTCAGAAGACAGTGTAAACAATGGTAAGATGAAACTGCTTTACTGCAGGGCATGCTAATTAAGAGTAGTAATATATAAAGATTTCCCCAACCCAGTGAAGAGAACCTTGTCCACAAGATGATGTAGAGCAGTTCCAATTTCTCTTTTCCCACTGCCTCCTCTTCAGAACATGATAAATGGGGCCTATTATAGGATTTAACCAAGAAAGAGCTGTCTCTCTAAGAAGATGCTATCTTCCCTGAGAAAATCAAACTGTGCTAATTTATTTGATAATATTGCTTTTCTTGCTAGTACACTGGCTTTGAGGATACAGCTTGGGGAAAGAAGACCCATTCAAAGTCTCTGATGCTATCATCATTGGGAGAGGATAACTTAATGGCAAAGGTTGAAATCTTTGCCTCTAACATCAGGAACAAGGTGAGGGTATCCAATCTCACCACATCTGTTCAATTGTGTAGAGAGTCCAATACAGAGCAATTAGGCAAAGAGAAAGAAATTAAAAACATCCACATTGTAAAAGGAAGAATTAAAATGACATAATCTTGTATTTAGAAAACTTTAAAAATCCAGCAAAATTTTATAGAATTGACAAATAATTCAATAAAGTTGCAGGATACAAAATCAATGTATAAAAGCCAGTTGCATATCTAAACACAACAGAATATCTGAAAAATAGAGAAATTACAATAGCATCAAAACCATGAAATACTGGCACATTCTGGAAAATAAATGGTGACAGGAGATCTCAGCTTTCCTGTTCCCCCACAAAGACATTAGAAAACTATTTGTGAACAAAAACAGCTCCAGAGAACTCGATTCCACTTAGTTTTAGCAACACTTTGGAGCAACAACGAAACAAACAAGAACAAAATACAAGAATAATCATATGAGAAGGAAGACAAGTTCATTTTGTCTGCATCATCCCTTAAGCTGGCACTGCTCAGCACCAGGAAATTTCCAAGCTAGGAATTCCTTTGTCAAGAAAGGAGACTGGGATGAGGAGCCAATTTCTTTAGCCTCTCCTATTACTCTCTGAAGGTCCAGTTTCACCCAACTCAGATCAGCAAAGAGAGCCAGCTCACAACAAGGAAGAAAAGCAGAGGCTGTTATTTGCAAACCCACAGCGGAAGTGATTGCTGTTCACAGAAACCTGCTCAGTAGTTCGAACTCAGCAGCTTCCACCACTACCAAAGTCACCAACTAGAACATGGGTCTTGATAGACATCACATTTGCTAATACCAACCACGTCTCAGTCCCTCTTTTTCTCCCATTCCCAGGCCCTATCCTTGCCCTGCCCTACCAACCACTAGCACAAGACGCCAGCATAGGCACCCTTAACTGATCTCACCACTGTATCCATGCTTGGAGCTAGCCCCTGCAGCTGTATACCTGCATGCCCTTGGCCTAATGCCCATTATTGGCCTCCACTGCAGCACACATACAATGGAGGGTAGAGTGTTTAGCCATGAGCAAACACACTGATATCCAGGGCCCCTGACACCTGCTTGTAGATATAGATTAGACCCTGCTTTCTGCAACTGGTCAGCAACACCACACCCAACCTTAGATAGCTTCACCCAGGCAGGTGCTGAGCCTGACCCCTATATCATTAGTCCTCACTTCAGTGCATATATCCAGAGAGAAAAGTGTATAGTCACAGGAGAACACACTTACATCCAGGAATCCCATATCTGGTTACAGATCCAGACCAGGTCTTGCCTTCTATCACTGGTTGGCATCACTGTGTGTACCTGTACCACCTAGTCCTTTCAGCTATGAATCCGCATGCCCTCCACACCTGGTCTCACCTCCATTCACTGGCCTCCACTGAAAAATCCACACCTGGGGATAGAGTACGAAGCCATAGGAGAACACATTGGCATCTGGATTCTCTGGAGATACCAAGTGAGCTCATAATGGGCTCTAGCCCTTGCTACCTGCCCTGACCCCCATCATTGCAAGTATATATGCAAGTGACCTCTGACAATATACAGGTACCTGCATCTGCTCCCATAAATGAGTATGTGCACATCACTTGTTCCAGCCACCAATGCTACTTGTCTTGGTTCCTAGTAACAAGCCCTGGAGATGTCACTTAGGAGTTTAATAACTCTTGCAGCCACTGTAGTCCCCCTATTGTGCTCACCAAGGACCACAAAGTTGTTGATACTGTGGACCTCCGTGACCTGAGATGGAGAGAAATCACACCCTTTTTTGACCCAGTGCTGCCATGTTTCCCCTTCCTTAGCACCCTGAGTCACTAGACTCAAGGTCATAGCACAAGACAATGTTTCCCCCATCTGCAGGTGGAAGGCTGCTTTTACCCAAACCAGTCCATAAAGTCTGGAAGAAGTGACTGCTTCTTCAAGTGTGCACACATTTAACAAGGCTACAAAAATCATTAAGAATCAGGGAAATCGGTATCCACCAAAGGAATATGGTAAACTCCAGTAACCAGCTCCAAAGAAAAGAATATATGGAATTTGCCTGAGAGATTTCAAAATGTTTTTCCTATAGATACTTCAAAAGTTATAAGAAATCAGACAATTTAACAATAGTAGGAAACAATACAAGAACAAAATAAGGAGGTCACCAAAGATAGAAAACAAAAAATCACCAAAAGATATTTTGGAATTCAAGAATATGATATCAAGACATTAAAGAGTTTCAGCATCAGACTTGAACAAGAAGAGAGAATTCATGAACTAGAAAACAGACTAATGAAATTATACAAGTAGAAGAATAGAAAGAAGTATAAAAAGAAAGAAAGTCTATGGGAGTTATATGGCCCTCAAAAAAGAAATAATGTCTGTGTCACTGGAATTCAAGAACTAAAAGATGGGGAGGAAGGAATAGGAAGCTTATTTAAGGAAACAATGGCTGAAAATTTACCAAACACAGGGAGAGGTTTGGACATACCAGTTCATGAAGCTAATAAATCACCTCAAAATTTCAATCCAAAATGTTCTTCTTAAACAAATATAATAAAATTGTCTAAAACTAATGACAAAGACAAAATTTTAAAAGGATCAAGAGAAAAAAGTCTCACATATAAAGGAATCTCAAAAGGCCTATCAGCAGATTATTCTTCAGAGACATTACACAGGCCAGAGTGAAGTAAAAAAAGATATACTATATATCGGCAAATTGAACTCCAATAAAAAAAAATTAACTCTGGCAGTAAAATATATATATGCATATATATATATATATATATATATACACACACATTATATGTATAAAACATGGAGAAGGGACTAAAAATTTCATGCTTTTATGTTTGAACTAAGTGACCAGCAGCTCAAGAAATATGGATATACAAATAGAATGTTATATAGGTACCCCATGGTGATTGCAAACCAAAAATCCATAATGATACACAAAAAAAATAAAGAGAAAGTGATCCAAATTCAACACTAAAGAAAGCCATTGAACCAAAAGGGAAAAGAGCAGGAAAAGAAAGGAATAAAGAAGAACTATAAAAACAATAAGAAATTAATAACATTGCAATAAATACATACCTTTTAATACTTTAAATGTAAATGGACTAAAAGCTACAGCCGAAAGAGTGTGACTGGATGGATGAAAAAAAAAATGACGTGTCTATATACTGCCTAGAACAGACTCGCTTTAGATGTAAAAACACATGCAAGCTGAAAATGAAGAAATGAAAAACAGATATTCTATACAAATGGCAATAGAAAAAAAATGGGGCATGGAGAAGAGAGAAAAGCAGACACAACAGGCAAGCCAGACATAGGGTTCCTACACTAGAAAGATGAATGCCCATAACATTTGTCCTTGAAAACCAGAGGCTTAGCTTTCTAAGTTCTTAAAATTAGTGGGGTTTAATACCTGGAACTTTATTTCTTTTTAAAATTTTACTTATTTATTCATGAAAGACACACAGAGAGAAAGGCAGAGACCTAGGCAGAGGGAGAAGCAGGCTCCAGGCAGGGAGACTGATGTGGGACTTGATCCTGAGACCGAGGATCATGCCCTGAGCCAGGGGCTGGTGCTCAACCGCTGAGCCACCCAGGTGTCCCGATACCTGTTACTTTAAAAAATCAGTGGGCTTAGTTCTGGGAGAGCTGGAGTGTGATAGGAAATTGGGTCCCCGCTATTAAAGAGATAGTACAACAAATAGCCTCACTGAGATACAGCATAGAAGCAGCAGTTTGAAAAATCCCCCAGGTGTAGGAAGGAAATTTATTTGCTAATCTCAGGACATGTGCTAGAGAGGCAGGGGTCTTTTTTTCCCTCTCTTTTAGAGATTTTATTTATTTATTTGAGAGAGAGAGCTAGCAAGAGAGAACATAAGCAGGGATGGGAGAGAGGGAGAAGCAGGCTCCCCACTGAGCAGGGGGCCCAATGTGGGGTTTGATTCCAGGACCCTGAGATCATGACCTGAGCTGAAGGCAGAAGCTCAACTGACTGAGCCATTCAGGTGCCCCAGGGGCAAGGATCTTTAAGAAACTCCTCCAAAATCAAAAGAAGTGGCAGGTACCATTTCCCACCCCTGCAACTCAGCCTTGATACACGGACACCTACAAGAACCAGTTCAGTGCAACACTACCTAGCTTGCTAACAGTGCACCCAACCCCAGCTCTCTTCTGTGGACCTGCCTCCTTGAATATGCCCTCAGCAGAAATCCATTTAAATCAGGACCACAAATGTGGCAGTGTATAAGCAGCTGAAATAGGGGCCAGCACCACTCCAAAGTGATTCCTGTTCTGGAGAGAGTGGGGGAGATAACTACCCACACCAGTGGGCTGGGGGCAGACATCTGGTCTGATTGCAGGCTTTGCCCACCAACAAAAGCTTTTCAGGGGAAAATAAAGGAAGAGGACCCTGAAGTTCAGTGTGATTGCAACTCTGGCAAGTGCCTGGTATGACCCAACCAAAGTAAAAAATGGTTCTAGACTGCCCCACTAAGAAAGTAGGCACCAAATTCTGCCTGCAACAGGCAAAAATTCATTGCAGATAACTGGACTGAAGGCAAATGTAGCTCAGCCACAAAAGTCGGATGCATGCCACAGATATAGGAGACAACCACGAAGTGCCACGTTCTGACATTGCACTGCAGGGCACTCCAAAACCTCTTCTTTATAAGGTCACTACTCTCAAGAGGAGAAGATATAGCTGATGATGATGTTCCTAATACATAGAAACAGATAAAAAGAGTTAGACAAAATGAAGAGACAGAAGAATATTTTCAGAATGAAAGAATAAGACATCACAGCAAGAGAACTAATCAAAATGGAGATAATATGCCTGATAGAGAATTTAAAGTAATTGTCATGAAGGTACTCACTGGAATTGAGAAATGAGTAGAGGACCTCAGTGAGACCCTAAAAAAAAAGAGATAGAAAACAGAAAAATGAACCAACTGGAGATGAAGAACTCAATAACTGTAATTAAAAATACACTAGAGAGAATAAATAGTAGACTAGAGAAAGAGGAAGAAGAAATCAGTGACCTAGAGGACAAAGTAATGGAAAGCAGTTATGCTGAACAGGAGAGGAATAATAATATATGAGAATAGATAAAGGCAACTTACCAACATCATTAAGCATAACATCCACATTGCAGGGATACCAGAAGGAGAAGAGAGAGAAATGGGGCAGAAAATGTATTTAAAGAAATAATAGCTGAAAACTTCCTGAGTCCAGGAAAAGAAACAGAAATTCAGACCCAGGGAATACCTTGTTGGCTCAGTCGGTTAAGTGTCTCACTCTTGATTTTGGCTTAGGTTATGATCTCAGGCTCATGAGATTGAGCTCCACATCAGGCTCCATGCCCAGCTTAAGATTCCCCCCACCTCTCTCCCTATGCCCTTCCCTGCACTGCTCACATGTTGTCCCTTTCTAAAAAGAGGAAGAGGAGGAGGAGGAGAAAAGAAGAAGAAGAAGAAGAAAAAGAAGAAGAAGAAGAAAAGGAGGAAGGAAGGAAGGAAGGAAGGAAGGAAGGAAGGAAGGAAGGAATACAAATTCAGGAGGCACAGACAGTTCCCAACAAAATCAGCCCTAGGAGGTCCACACCAAGACACACAGCAATGAAAATGGCAAAAAGTAGTGACAAAGACAGAATTTTAAAAGCAGCAGGGGAAAAGAAAACAGTTACATATAAGGGAAACCCCATAAGTCTATAAGCTGAGTTTTTAGCAGAAACTTTGCAGGCCAGGAGAGAGACACATGCTATATTCAAAGTACTGAAAGGAAAAAATCTGCCATGAAGAACGTTCTATCCATAAAGACTATCATTCAGAATAGAATGAGAGAGTTTCCAGAGAAACAAAATTTAAAGGAATTCATTGCCATGAAAGCAGTCTTACAAGAAATGTTAAAGGGGACTCTGAGTGGAAAGGAAAGACCATAGGCATGAGTTTAAAAAAAAAAAAGTAGGGAGCACAAAAGCAGGAAACTTAAGTGCATCTATTAAAAGTTAGTCAAGGGACTCACAAAAAAAAAAAAAAAAGAAAGAAAGAAAGAAAAAAAAGGATGTAATGGACAACACCATATACCTAAAATGTAGGGATGAGAGAAGTAAAAATTTAGTATTTTTATAATGGGTTCAAACTTGACTATAAAACAAGTAACAAAGTGGCAATAAATACATACCAGTCAGTAATTACTTTGAATGTAAATAAACTTAGTGCTTTAATCAAAAGACACAAGGTGATATAATGGGTAAAAAAACAAGGTCCATCTATATGCTGTTTATAAGAGACTCATTTCAGACCGAAAGACATATGCCAATTGAAAGTGAAGAGATTGAAAAGCATTTATCATGCAAATGGATGTGTAAATAAAGCCAGGGTAGCAATACCTATACAGGACAAAATAAACTTTAAAACAAAGACTGTAATAAGAGACAAGGACATTACATAATTATAAAGGGAACAAATCAACAAGAAGATATAACAATTTAAATATTTATGCACCCAACACAGGAGCACCCCAATACATAAAACAGCTAGTAATAAACATAAAGTAAGAAACCTATAATAATATAATAATATTAGTGACTTTAACACGCTATTTACATCAATGGACAGATTATTCAAACAGAATATCAGCACAGAAACAAAGGCTTTAAATGTCCCCTGAGTAGCAATCTCTTCCCCTTGACAAGTATTGCTTCAGACTTAGGGGAAAAGGAAGGAAGATGGACAAGAAGGCAAGTAGTAGACAGAAACATCTCATGGTCTACTAGCTAATAATATCTAAAGAAGAAGACAATTGGACTGAATTATGATTTGGTTTCATTTTTTCTATTCCAGAGCCCATTGCTTATCTGTTTATTTAACAAAAATTCTAACTTTTAAACAAGCTTTATAAATAGAAGTAGAAACAGAAAGCTAATAAATGAATTTTCACATTCCTCTTTTAAGACAGTGACTTTGATAATATTTCTTAGCAGTGACATATCTCAAGTGCTGTTTATCTTTTTACCTCTGATAAGTCATATTTTGTGTATTTGTGATTCAATGTCTTGTTTTCTTGTGTTCACTATGTCTCATAGTAAACACAAGGGAAAAAAGTGGCTTTGAATGACACGTTAGACACATCTAACACACATATTCAAAACATTCCATCCTAAAACCACAGACCACATGTTCTTTCTAGATGTACATGGAGCATTTTCCATAACAGATCATATATTAGACCACAAAACAAGTCTCAAGAAATTAAAGATTGAAGCCATATCATGCATTGTTTCTGACCACAATTCTATAAACCTAGAGTTTATATAATCAACCATAAGAAAAAATCTGGAAAGAACACAAATACATGGAAATTTAATAACCTGCTACTAAACAATGAAAGGTCAACCAAGAAGTCGAAAAGTAAATTAAAAAATACATGGAAACAAGTAAAAATGAAATCACAAGGTCCAAAATCTTTGGGAAGCTGCAAAAGATGTTCTAAGAAAGTAGTTTACAGCAAAACAGGCCTAATTCAAGAAGCAAGAAAAATCTCAAATAAACAACCTAAACTTACACCTAAAAGATCTAGAAAAAGAACAAACAAACCTAAAACAAGTAGAAAGAAGCAAGCATACCTCAACATGATAAAGGTCACATGAGAGAAACTCATAGCTAATATTATACCCCATAGCAAAAAACTGAGAGCTTCCTCCCTAAGATCAGAAACAAGACAAGTACGTGAACTCTCACTAGTTTTATTCAACATACTACTGGAAGTCCTAGCCACAGAAATCAGACAACAAAAAGAAATAAAAAGCATCCAAATTGGTAAGAAAGAAGTAAAACTTTACCTAATTGCAGAGGACATGATACTATACATAGAAAATCCTAAAGACTTCACAAAAAGGCTAGTAGAAGTGATAAATGAATTCAGTTGCAGCATAGAAAATCAATATAAGAGGAAGCCACTGCATTTCTATACACTAATAATGAAGCAACACAAAGAAATTAAGGAAACTATTTACAGTTTCACCAGAAAGAATAAAATATCTAGCAATAAACTTAACCAAGGAGATGAAAAGTCCTGTACTCTGAAAACTATAAACACTGAGGAAAGAAATTGAAGATGACACAAACAAATGGAAAGATATTCCATGCTCATGGATTGGGAGAATACTGTTAAAATGTCCATACCATCCAAAACAATCTACAGATTTAATGTAGTCCTTATCAAAATACCAACAGCACTTCTCATAGAACTAGAATAATCCTAAAATTTTTATGAAACAAAAAGACCCTGAATAGCCAAAGCAAGCCTAAAAAAGAACAAAACTGGAGGTATCACAATCTCAGATTTCAAGATACAGTACAAAGCCTGTTGTAATCGAAACAATAGGATACTGGCACGAAAATAGATACAAAGTCAATGGTATAAAATAGAGAGCCCAGAAATAAACCAATGATTATATGGTAGATTAGTCTATGAGAAAGGAGGCAGGAATATGCAATGGGAAAAAGTCAGTGACAAATGATGTTAGGAAAACTGACAGCTGCATGCAAAATAATGAAACTGAACCAGTACACAAAATAAAGCCAAAATGTATTAATGACCTAAAGGTGAGCCTTGAAACCATAAAAATTCTAGAAGAAAGCACAGAGAGTAATTTCTCTGACATTGGCCATAGCAACATTTTTTTTTTTTAGATATGTCTCATAAGGCAAGAAAAACAAAAGCAGAAATAAAAAGACAGCCTAGTGAATGAGAGAAGATATTTGCAAATGGTAAATCTGATAAAGGATTATTATCCAAAATATATAAAAATCTTCTATGACTCAACACCAATAATAATAATAATAATAATAATAATAAAATATGAACAGACATTTTTACAAAGACATACAGTTGGCCAACAGATGCATAAAAAGATGTTCAGTATTCTTAATCAGCAGGGAAATATAAATGAAAACTACAATGAGTTAGCACCTCAAGTTTGTCAGAATGACTAAAATCAAGAACACAGGAAACCACAAGTGTTGATGAGCATGTGGAGAAAAAGGAAACCTCATGCACTATTGGTGGGAATGCATACTGGTGCAACTACTATGGAAACAGTATGGAGATTCTTAAAAAAAGTAAAAATAGAACTATCCTATGATTGAGTAATTACACTGTTGGATATTTACCCAAAGAGTATGAAAACACTAGATCAAAAAGATATATGTCTTCCTATTTATTGTGGCATTATTTATAATAGTCAAATTATGGAAGCAATCCAAGTGTTCATCAATGGATAAAGAAGATATAGGGTGTATACACACACACACACACACACACATGCGCACACACACTATGGAATATTACTCAGCCATAAAAAGGAATGAAGCCTTGCCATTTGCAAAAACATAAATGTTTCTAGAGAGTTTAGTGCTAAGTAAAATAAATCAGAGAAAGATAAATACCAAATGATTTCATTCATATGTGGAATTTAAGAAACAAATGCACAAGGAAAAAACAATACAAAAAAATCGGACTAAAATAAATCAGTAATGAAATTGACTCAGTAATCAAAAAGCCTCCAACAAACAAAAGTTCAGGAATAGATGGGTTCACAGATGAATTCTACCAAACATTTAAAGAGTTAATACCTATTCTTCTCAAATTATTCCAAAAATAGGATAGGATCAAAAGCTTATAAATTCATTCTATGAGGCCAGCATTACCCTGACACTACAAAAAAAAAAAAAAATTAGAGACCATACCCTCATGAGTATAGATGTGAAAATTATCAATAAAATATCAGCAAATCAAATTCAAAATTACATTTAAAAAATAGGTTACCATAATCAAGAGATTTTTTTTCCCTAGAGATGCAAGGATTGTTCAATATCTGGAAATCAATCAACATGGTACACCATATTAACAAAATGAAAGATAAATATCCTATGCTCATATCATTTGATGCAGAAAAAAGCAGTTGACAAAATTCAACATTGACTCATGATAAAACTTTCAACAAAGTGGGTTTTAGAGGAAATATATCCCAACATAATAAAGACCATATTTGAAAAACCCACAGCTAATGTCCTACCCAATGGTGAAAACCTGAAAGTTTTTTCCTGTAAGATCAGGAATAAGGCAAGAGCGCCCACTTTTATCACTTTTATTCGACATGGTACTGGAAGACCTAACCATAAGAATCAGATTAAAAAAAAGAGTAGGTGTCCAAGTTGGTAAGGATTATGTTAGTTAAACTGTTAACTAGGGGATCCCTGGATGGCTCAGCAGTTTAGAGCCTGCCTTTGGCCCAGGGCGTGATTCTGGAGTCCCAGGATCGAGTCCCATGTTGGGCTCTGCATGGAGCCCGCTTCTCCCTCTGCCTGTGTCTCTCTGCCTCTCTCTGTGTGTGTCTCTTGTGAATGAATACATAAAACCTTAAAAAATGAATAAAAATAAATTTAAAAGAAATAAACTGTTAACTATTTGCAGATGGCATGATACTATACATATAAAACACTAAAGACGCCCACCAAAAAACTATTAGCATAAATGAATTCAGTAAATTTGTAGATACAAAGTCCTGGTATGGTCTTTGGGGATATGGTCTGTAATATACACAAATAAATCTGTTGCATTTCTATACAGTAATAACAAAATAGAAGAAAAGAAAGTTAATAACCTTTATAATTGCATCAAAAAGAATAAAATACCTAGGAATAATTTAACAAAAATGTGAAAGATCTATACTCTGAAACTATAAGACATTGATAAAATACATTGAAGATGGCACAAAGAAAGATACATCGTGATCATGATTTGGGAGAATATCATTAAAATGTACATATTATCCAAAGGAATCTATGGATTTAATGCAATTCCCATCAAAATACGCATAGAATTTTTCAGAGAATAACAACAAATTTTATGGAGCCACAAAATACCCCAAATATCCAAAGCAATCTTGAAAAAGAACAAGGCTGGAGTTAACAGAATCCCAGATTTCAAATTATACTACAAAGCTATAGTAATCAAAACAATATGGTACTGGCACAAAAATAGACACACAGATCAATGGAACAGAAGAGAGATCCAGGAAGTAAATCCACAAGTATGTGTTCAGTTAGTCTACCACAAGGACTTCAAGAATATACCATGAATAAAGAATAATCTCTAATAAATGATCTTGGGAAAACTGGACAGCTACAAAGAAAACAATGAAACCGGACCACTTTCTTTCACTGTACACAAAAATAAATTCGAAGTGGATTAAAGACCTAAATATAAGACCTAAAACCACAGAACTCTTAATAGAAAACACAGGCAGTAATCTCTTGGACATCAACTTTTGCAACATTGTTCTAGACAGGTCCCCTGAGGCAAGGAAAACAGAAACAAAAATTAACAACCAGAATTACATCAAACTAAAAAACTTTTGCACAGTGAAGGAAATATCAGTGAAATAAAAATTCAATCTAGTAAATGGGAGAAGATATTTGCAAGTAATATATCCAATAATGGATTAATACCCAAAAGAATTCATATAAGTCAACTTTGAAACAACCTTATAAAAAATGTGCAGAGGACCCTGTATACACATTTTTGCAAAGACATAGAGATGGCAAGAAGACATGAAAAAAAAAATGCTCAACATCTCTAATTATTAAAGAAATGCAAATCAAAACCATAATGAGATACCACCTCATACCAGTCAGAATGGCTAGTATTAAAAAGATAAGAGGGTGCCTGGTCTGGCTCAGTGGGTAGGCGTCTGCCTTCAGCTCGGAGCATGATCCTGGGGTCTGAATAGAGTCCTGCATCAGGCTCCCTGTGAGGAGCCTGCTGCTTCTCCCTCTGTCTCTCTGCCTCTTTCTCTGTGTCTCTCATAAATATATAAATAAATTAAAATCTTCAAAAAAAAAAAGAGATAAGAAATAAGTGTTAGAGAGGATGTGAAGAAAACAGAACCCTAGTGCACTGTTGGTGGGAATGTAAATTGGTGGAGCCAGAATGGAAAATGGTGTAGAAATTCTTAAAAAAACTAAAAATAGAAAAAAAAAAACCTAAAAATTTAAGCACCATACAACCCAGTAATTCCACTTTCCTTAGGTAATTCCATTTACCCAAGGAAAACAAACACTAGTTCAGATACATATATGCGCCCCTGTGTTCACTGCAGCATTATTTATAATAGCCAAGATATGGAAGCAACCGAAGTGTCCTTTAATAGATGAATGGATAAAGAAAATAGAGTATATATAAAAAATAGAATAACAGTCATTACAAAGAATGATATCTTACCATTTTGACAACATGGATTGCCCTAGAGAGTATTATGCTAAGTGAATAAGTCAGATAGGAAAAGACAAATATTATGATTTCATTTATATTGGAATTGAAAAAAAAAATAAATGAAGACACAAACAGCAACCTAAAAAAGAAACAGACTCAAATATAGAGAACTAATAGTTGCCAGAATGGAGGGCAGTAGGGAATAGGTGTGCTAGGTGAAGGGGATTAAGAGGTGCCTATTTCCAGTAATAAGTCATCATGATAAAAAGTACAGCATAAAGAATATAGTCAATAATACTGTAATAACTGTGTGGTGATAGATGGTAACTACACTTATCATGATGAGCACTTAGTAGAGTATATAACTGCTGAATCACTATGGTGTACATATGAAACTATTATTTGCTAACCATAATTCAAATTAAAAAGACAAAAATATCTATAGCTTTAATGATACATTAATTGATACATCATAAAAATGTAAATGACACTGAAATTTTAAAAATATATATAGAGAAGGATAGACTCATACATGATTACAGTTAAATTGTTATCAACATAAAAGAGATAGAAATGATTCTTTTATGTAAACCTCATTGTGAGCACAAAACAAAAATCTACAGTAGATTCACAAGAGATAAAGAGAAGAGATTCTAATCATACTACTATGGAAAATCAGTTTACAAAGGAGGGCATCAGGGATAGGAAGAAATAAAGAAATGGAATTAGAAAACAATAAGATGTAATTAGTAAGTCTTTACATTTCCATAACTACTCTAAATATCAATGGATTGGATTCTTCAGTCAAAAGGCATATAGTAACTACATGGATTAAAAAATAAAAAGACTCAACTATATGCTGCATACAAGGGTCTCATCTATGTGAATCTACGTGCTCTCTGTGGTCACACATAGATTCTAACTGAAGGAATGGCAAAAGATATCCCATGAAGTGGGAAAAAAAGAGATAACAGGGTTAGCTAATACTTTTATCAGACAAAATATACTTTAAGTCAAAAATAGCAACAAGAGAGAAAGATGCTTATTATATAATAAGGAGATCAACTCATCAGGAAGACAGCTCAATCATAAATATATATGCATCATAAACATCAGAGCACCTAAAATGATATATTAAGCAAATACTAACAGATTTGAAAGGAGAAATATTAAATAATACAATAGTATTGGGGGATTTCAATACCTCTCAAAAATGGGTAGGTCATCCAAATAGAAAATCAACAAAAAATGTTGGACCACAACCATACTTTAGGTCAAATGGACTTAACAGACATATACAGAATATTTTATCCAACAGCATAAAAATATACATTCTTCTTAAGTTCAAACAGTAAATGCTCAAGAATAGATCACATGATAGATCACAAAACAAGTCTCGGCAAATTTAAGGAGACTGATAAATCAAGTATCTTTTCTAACCAAAATTATATAAATTAGAAATCTTTAACAGGAAGAAAGACAGAAAATTCACAAATATATAGATATTAAATAACATTCCTGAAAACCAATATGTCAAAGAAGAAATCAAAAGGCAATCAATAAATATTTTGAAACAAAATAAAATCGAAACATGATGTATTGAAACAAAACCTAAAGGGTTCTGTAAAAGCAGCTGTATGAAGGAAGCTTATAGCAAAAAATACCACTACCAATAAACAAGAAAGATCTTCAACAAACCTTATTTTATATCTCAAGAAACTAGAAAAGAAGAAATGAAGCCCAAAGTTAGTAGGAAGAAGGAAATAACAAAGATCAGAGCAAAAATAAGTGAATACAGGTGTGCCTTGGTGGCTCAGTCAGTTAAATGTCTGCCTTCCCCTCAAGTCATGATCTAAGGGTCCTGGGATAGAGCCCGACATTGGGCTTCCTACACAGTGAGGAGTCTGCTTCTCCCTCTGTCCCTCCCTCCTGCTCCTTCTATTTCTTTCTTTCTTGTTCGCTCACTCTCTCCCTGAAATAAATAAAATCTTTAAGATATAAGTGAATATAATTACATGAAAAAGATAAATACAAAATAAAGACCAGTAAAACAATATAAAAGATCAATAAAACGAAGAGGTTTTTTGAAAAAAAAAATAAACAAAATTAGAAACCTTTGTCTGGACTAACTCAGAAAAACAGAGGTTTCAGAAAAATAAAATCAGAAATGAAAGAGGAGACTTACAGGAGGGCCACCTGGGTGGCTCAGTGGTTGAACATCTGCCTTTGGCTCAGGTCATGATCCTGGGATCCTGGTATTGAGTCCCACATCAGGCTCCCCACAGGGAACATGCGAACATGCTTCTCCCTCTGCCTATGTCTCTGCTTATGTCTCTCGTGAATAAATAAAATCTTTAAAAAAAAAAAGAAGGAAAGAGGAGACTTAGAAATAGACATCGTAGAAATACAAAGAATTCTAAGGGAATAATTATGTGCCAACAAACTGGATAACCTAGAAGAAATAATTCCTAAAAGCATACAGCTTACCAAAACTGAATCATGAATATAAAATCTGAAAAAGCCAATTTCAAATAAAGAGATTGAATCTGTATTCCCAAACCTCTCAAAACAGAAAAAATTAGGATGAGATGGTTTCACTAGTGAATTCTATCAAATATTTAAAGAATTAATACCAGTCCCTCACAAACTTTTCCAAAAAATTGAAGAGAAGGGAATACTTCCAAACTCATCTTACAAGGTCAGCATTACCTTAACACCAAAGCCAGATAAGGATACTACAGGAAAGGAAATTATACTCCAATATCCATATTATACATAGATACAAATATTCAACAAAATATTAAATTAAATAAACAAAACACTAAATGAATCATTCACAATCCTTGGGATGTAAGGATGGTTCATAATAGGCAAATCAATAAACATGATGTATAACATTCGAAGAATAAAAAAGTCATATGATCATCTCAATAGATACAGAAAAAATATTTGACAAAGTGCACCTTTCTTTCATGATAAAAATGCTCAAAAAATTGCATATAGAAGAAACATACCTCAATACAATTAAGACCATATTTTACAAACTCACTGCTAACATACTCAATGGTGAAAGGTTGAAATATTTTCATCTAAGATCAGGAACAAGATATTGTAATACTACTGAAAAATGCTAGTTAGAACAGTCAGACAAGAAAAAGAAAACCAATTAGAATAGGAAAGGAAGAAGGAAAAGTGTCTCTGGAGTTGATACGATCCTATACATAAAAACTCCTAAAGACTCCACCAAAAAAGGAATTAATCTCACAAAAATAGAAAAAAGGCAATCCTAAAATTCATATTGAGCTACAAAAGGCCTTGAAATAGCCAAAATAGTTTTGAAAACATGAACAAAGCTGGACATATCACACTTCTTGATTTCAAACTATATATAATCAAAACAGCATGGTACTGGCACAAAAATAGAACAATGGAACAGAATGGAGATCAGAAATAAGCTCCTGCATATACAGTCAACTAATATTTGAGAAGGGAGTCATGAATACTCAGTGGGGAAAAGATAGTTTCTTCAATAAACGGTGTTGAGAGAACTGGATAACCACATGCAGAAGAATAAAATTGGACACCAGTTTTATACCACTCACATAAACTCAAACTTAAATTTAAGACCTGAAACCATAAAACTTGTAGAAGAAAACAGGAAAAAATCTCCTTGACATTGTTCTTAACAGTGATTTCTCAAAAATGACAGCAAAAGCACAAATGACAGAAGAAAAATCAACAAGTGGGACTTCAACAAGTTAAAACACTTCCACACAGCAAAAGAAACAATCAACAAAATGAAAAGACAACCTATGGAATGAAATAAATTACTTCAAATTATATAACTGATAAGGGGTTAAAAGCCAAACACGTGAAGGACTCACAGAACTCAAAAGCAAAAAAACTAATAACATGATTTAGAATATGGACAGAGCAGCTGTACAGTTTTCTAAGGAAGACATTCAAGCAGCCAACAGGTGCATGAAAAGGTGTTCAACACCACTAATCATTAGGGAAATGCAAATCAAAACCACAACAAGACTTCACGTCACACCACTTGGTCCAGTTATCAAGACAAAACATAAGTGTTGGGGAAGATGTGCAGAAAAGGGAATGTCAGTGCTCAATTGATAGTAATATAAATTAGTATAGCCAGTATGGAAAACAGTATGAAGTTTCTAAAAAAAAAAATAAAAATAGAACATATGATTCAGCAATTCCACTTCTGGGTATATAGAAAGGAAGTGAGAACAAGATATCCAAGAGCTATCTGTACTCCCGTGTTCACAGTAGCATTATTCATAATAGCGAAATAACGGCTCTGACATAAGTGTGCACTGACAGATCAATGGATAAAGAAAATGTTATATATATATATATATATATATATATATATATATACACACACACATATATATATATATATCGATTTTTAAAAAAGATTTTTATTTATTCATGGGAGACACAGAGAGAGCAGCAGAGAAATAGAGGGAGAAGCAGGCTTCCTGAGGGGAGCCTGATGCAGGACTCAGGCCAGTGACCCCAGGATCATGACCTGAGTCAAAGGCAGATGCTCAACCACTGAGCCACCCAGGTGTCCTATATCTCTCCATTTTTAATCCAATTACATATAAATACTCACGTATGTGTGTATATGAATATTATTCATCCACAAAAATGTAGAAAACTTGCCATTGTAACGGCATGGATGGACTTTGATGGCATTATGCTAAGTGAAATAAATCATAGACACATGCTGTGTGATCTCACTTATATGTGGAATCTATTAAAAAAAAAAATCCAAACTCCCAAAAGAGAATGATGGTTGCCTGGGGCTGGGTAGGAGAGAAAAATGGGGAGATGTGAGTCAACGTGTAGAAATTTCCAGTTATGAGATGAATAAGTTTTGGGAATCTAACATATAGCTTGGTGACTCTGGTTAACAATAATGTATTCAATACTTGAAAGTTGCTAAGATAGTAGATCTTAAACGTTCTTGCCATTTAAAAAAGGTTGTACTTAAGTGTAGTGATGGATGTGTTAACTAGCCTTATTGTGGTAATCATTCTGCAACTCTCTCTCTCTCTCTCTCTCTCCCTATATATATATATATATATATATATATATATATATATATATATATCAGATCATCACATTATATACCTTAAACTTACACAATGTTATATACCACTTACCTCTTAATATAGCTGGAAAAGATAGTTTTATCTCATCAGATGTGAACAATAAATCAGATGTGCATATAACTTGCCTAGTGTATAGTTGTTACCGTCTTTCTTTGTCCCTTCTCATTTATGAAATATTTCTAAACATTTTCCGTGACACATATATGGAACTTTCTTATAGAAACACCCTAATATGAAATCAAGTCATGCTAAACAGCATTGTAATTATCATATATAATATTCACAATAATCCTATGGAATTGGTTAATAATCCCCTTTTCACAGGTAAGAAAATGGATGTTAAAGTGATGTGGTCCATGTTATTTAGATGGTATGAGATTTTTGCACATAGAACTTGGTAAAGAAGGGTGAGGCATAAGACAAGTAACAGCAAAATGGAAAGTTTTAAAAGATTGTGAGAGAAAAACAATAGCCTTTTTAATTACAGGCTCCTTAAAGACTAGAAGGTATATAATATGGTAAAGTTCCTTAATAGACTGAAGCAAAAATCAGTGCGTGTGCCCTTTGAAACTTAATGCCTGGAATTCAGTGATGCCCCTGTCTGAGAAATGAACAAAAAAAATGACCTAGAAGGAAAATTTTAATGTAAAGTTAGTACGGTGTGTACGTGGTATAGGAGATATTTTGCACAGATGTCATACTAGATATTTCCTCTTTAATAAGTTATATTAAAATTTTAATATGTTTTAATTTCATATTTTTATTTCTAATGAAACAATCTAATTCTGATTTTCAGTTCTCTTCAGGAAATCTATTTCATACCAATTACCTACATGCTGGGTGCCTCCAGCCCAGACTTCCAGCAGAGCACTTACCTGATAATGGCTTTCCTAAGGAAGAGTCTTGTCAAGAACTGTCAGAAAAACTTCCTCAAATTATGTCAGATGAAGTAATTATTTTAAGTACTGCCCCTGCTGTGTTATCCAAGACAGGTATTTCGGAGCTAATTCCTCACAAATGCTACTTTTTTTTTTTTTTTGAAGATTTGAGAGAGCAAGGAAGTGAGAGAGTGGGGAGAGGGGCAAAGGAAGAGGGAGAGAGAATCTTGAGCAGACTTGCCTTGACTCTGAGATTGTGACCTGAGCCAAAATCAAAGGTCACTTCACTGACTGGGCCACCCAGGTGCTTCCCACAAGTGTTATTTAAAGAGCCATACTGTACCCCTTATGAGTGTATTTGCTCCATAGCTCTTTTTATGTGCCTACAAGAGGAAAATGTCTGCTTCATAAAGAAAAATTTGGTTCACAGCTTGTTTTAATAACAGCCCTTGTTTTCATGGGGATCCTTTTAATTTATGTAATATTAATTTAGAAAGAGATAGGTCTCAACATATTACACATTAAAGGGCATGATTCATGGTAACATCATCATCCTTTTATGGAAACATCCAGCACCTCCGCACAGTTTATCCGATCTATGAGGCTTTCATATAAACAGACTTGCTTTTTATTTTCAAAGCTAAAAGTGAGCTTTGGGGTATCTATTAAACTTTGCAGAAGAAATTTACACATCACTGATCATTCTGTTTTCTGTAAGTTGGAGAGTTGATATTTTCTATGGATATAGTTTTTTAGGGAATATGCAAGTTTCCTACTACTGCTCTAATTATCACAGACTTAGTGGTTTACAATAATACAAATGTATTATCATGTGAGAAAATATCACAAGGAATCTGGTGAACCATCAAGTATATCCAAAAACCGAAGAGACTAAATTTCATAGGGGACATGTGTCTGTATTTTTAGTGCAGTTCAGAAGTTCCCTTATGTTTGAAAAAGGCTTTTTCCCCGACTGTTTGACTTGCCAGCAAAGCTGTTCTGTAGGTTACACGTGTTAACTCACCGAATGTTTCTACGTTTCTCACTACAGAGTCTGCCTTTAGACCTTAACAGTTGGAGGAGTTTTAGACATTCTTTTTAATCCAACCTTGGTAATTCATAGATGAATTAAAAAACACACAAAAAGTAACCTGCCCAAGGTCACACAGGTATCATGTGAGTTATTAACAGAATCTGGCTTGACACCTACTCTAGTGCTCTAACTTCTAGGCTAGGTACGTCTGACTTAACTTACATGCCAAACTGGTAGTATTCTATCGTTTTACTGAGAGGAATCATAAATTCTTTATCATTCTTATCAGAAAGGTCAACTTCCTAGGATCTGGGATTATTTTAGGTACTTTATCTTTATATAACCAGAATGCCCCAGGCTTCCTCAGAGGTCACAAATGAGGCTACCTTAACATTATAGACTTGAATTTCCTTAGTTCATTAGTCCCCATCTGCTGCCTAGGACTCCATCCTGTCACCTTTGCCTCACTTCCTGGTC
Organism: Vulpes lagopus; assembly: GCF_018345385.1. NCBI lineage: Eukaryota > Metazoa > Chordata > Mammalia > Carnivora > Canidae > Vulpes > Vulpes lagopus. Next base: position 115,685,730 of record NC_054829.1, on the reverse strand, counting down.
TTCTCCAGGGTTGGTCTCAGATGTGCTCTTCTACCTGTGGCCTCCTCCCAGAGCAGAAGGGTTGGGGAAAGCCTCCCTTCCATAGTCAAGTCTATTATATTTGATTGTTTATTTGTTTTATTTAAAAAAATATTTATTTGAGAGAGAGCGAGAACAAGGGGGAGAGGTGTAGAGAGAGAAGCAGACTCCCTGCTGAGCAAGGAGCTTGATATGGGGCTCAGATCCTAGAACCCTAGGATCATGACCTGAGGAGAAGGCACCTGACTGACTGAACTGCCCAGGTATCCCTATATTTGTTTTCTTAGTCCCCAAAGCAGTCATTGGTTATTAAATTCCCTAGAAGTCGGTTAGCTTCTGCTTTTTCTCTAGCAAGTTCTCTTTTGTCCTGGGTGTTAAGGAAAAGAAATCATCAGTTTTTTCCATTTCTCAGTCTCTCCATCCCAGGAACCAGCACAGGCCTTGCCTGTATGTGTATCGTCAACTAACATGGATAGGTTTTGGGTAGGGAGGTGCTGTTGGTCAGGCTCAGCTAGGACCACCTTTCTACGTTGAGATTAATAACTGCCTGTTAATTTTTATGGCAAGAATAAAATGCCCATTCTTATGAACACTGATGTAGATTATTTAACTAACTTGTGAGAATTAAAATCTGTTAATAGAAGTAGGAAACATTAAAGCTAGCTAATGTTCTTTCCCTGCTGAAAATATTGCTCTTTTAAAAAATACTTAAAATGAAGGAAATATAGACAAAAGTTACCCAATATAGGATCCCTGGGTGGCTCAGTGGTTTAGTGCCTGCCTTCGGCTCAGGGTGTGATCCTGGAGTCCTGGGATCAAGTCCCACACTGGGTTCCCTGCATGGAGCCTGTTTCTCCCTCTGCCTCTGCCTCTGCCTCTGTCTCTGTCTCTGCCTCTCTCTCTCTCTCTCTTTGTGTGTGTGTGTCTCATGAATAAATAAAATCTTTTTTAAAAAGTTACCCAATTTACCATTCTAAATTAAAAGGATTGTTTTCATTTGCCTAGGTTACCATCCAGTGATGACTTTAGTGCCTCTGTAACACAGGTTATTAAACGTGGAAGGAGGTGTGAAAAGAAGATCCTCTGTGGGATCAAGATGTGCTTTGATTACACTATTAATTTACAAATTTATCTTCATATAGGATAATTTCCATTGAAAACTTTCTGAAATCCTAGCTCTCAATGATATGAAAGATACTGTTTGATTTTTTTTTAACTGCCCACACATAAATATTTTTCTTCATAGTTATTTAACCAGGCTTGTGAAGGAGTAGCTGGTGGCCAGCCTCTGAGTGTTCTTTCTGAGCCCTGGTTCCTCTTGGTTGTGTAAAAGCTGGTCTTGGCATAATAAGTGATATTTAAAAAGTGATACTTCCCCCCAAAGTTTTCTTCACTCTGACTTCCCATATTACATGCTATTTTGAGATTCTTAACATATTTTCTGTGGCTGCTTCTCTCAGATTTTTTTTCTTTTCTTCCTCTCAAAGTTTTAACTATGCGCTTCATATGTCTTAAAGGGAGAAGTCACTACTTTGGTAACTGATTTGTCTCAGATTTTGTTGTGATGTTCTATTTCTGCCTTTTTGAGATCAAATTCAAGTCTCTCAGACTTTTTTTTAAAAAATAAATGTGAATACAGTTTAGTAACTGGGAAGTAAGGGAAGTAAGTGTAAGTTGTTTTAAAAACACAGACACATAAGCAGGCTTTGAGAATGAGGGAAGACTGCTTAGTGGGAGTGACATCTAAGTGAAAACCTGACAGCTGAGTAGGCATTAGCTTGACAAAGTCAAAAGGCTTGTTTCAGGAGAAAGATTTGATGTGAGGCAGGGCATGATGAACTCAAACTTCTGGAAGGAGTGCAGTGTTACTGGAGCATAGATTGTGAGGGTAGAGTGGTGAGCAAAGAATGGTCTTATAAACAATGTTCAGGTGGGGCTTTTTTTTTATTTGCTAGAGGTAAAACAGTCTCTAGCAAATAGGGAAAGTGTTATAAGTAGGAAAGTGACGGGATCACTGGGTTATTGCATCAAGAAGGGATATTGAGTGTGAGAGACAAGAAGATAGGAAGCTGATTGAAATAATTAGGTAAGATGTGCTGGTGGTCTGAATTGAAAAGGTGTTTTTGATGTTGGGAAGCAGTGAATACACCAGAGAGATTTTAGTAGTAAGAATGACAGAACTAGTGACTAATTCTACATGTAGATGAGGAAGAGGGATTTTCTTTGGTGACATACGGATTTCTGGTTCTAACAAATAGGTAGATGCTGATGCCTTTCATTGAGTCAAAACAAGAGAGGAAGACTGGATTTTGAATTCAGTTTGAAAAATGTTGAGGTTTATGTATATGAGGGATAGAAGTGGAGATAAGTACGTGGAGCTCAGAACTGGAAATGCATATTTGGGGATTATCAATAATTGGTATAGATCCACAAGTTCAAATCTCAAACTCTGAAAACTGAACGTTTTTATTTTGAAATTTCATGTGAATGTATTTGTAAGTAAAGCCTGATAAACTGGCTTTTAATCTTTAAAATCTTTTTCTTTAAATTAAAACAAACCTTTTAATCTTTATGTATCCCAATAGCATGATTTATACCTTTTGCTGTAGAACTGTTAGTATATTCAGTTTTAAGGTGCTGCCCAAACCTGCTGCTCATGCTAGTAATATAAGCATATGTAAGTGTTTTAGATTTCTAAAATCCAAAATGAAAATCCAAATCTCATCTGTCTGGTCTTAGGCATTTGTAGACTGTATTTGGAGTTTTGTGAATATGACCACTGGAAGGACTGTGGTTTTGAAAAGGGATGAGAAGACCATGGGGTTTTGAGTAGGGGAGGAAGTAGGTGACCTACTTAGGTTTTAAAAGGACCATTCTGGCCACAAGATCCCTGAGAAAGTATGAGTTTTGTGATGGATGTGGTGAAATGTCACTCTATATCCATTCCAACTTCCATCCTGCTCTGCAGAAACTTGAAAGATAAAAACTATTTTCTCTTAAGTATACTTAAGATAATACACTTATTGTGATGAGCACTGAGTAATGTAAAAAATTGTTGAAGCATTATATTGTACACCTGAAACTAATATAACACTGTATGAAAAAAAAAACCTATTTTCTCCTTGGAAGCTGCCATTTAGGATGTAATTTCCGAAAAGCAGAAGCATTTCTACAAGATGTAGAGGATGAAAGTGAAGTGGAGGCTTCATTCCCACAGCTGGTGATGGTGATCATGCTAATGGGGGGTGGGGTGAGGAGTGTGGGGAGTGTAGCTTCCGTATTAGTGATCTGAATGTATCGTTCCCCATCACAGAAGCTCCTGACTGTGACAGTGGAGAAAGTTACAAATATCACATACAAACCTTGTGAATAGTTGTAGAAATAAGACCCGTGGTAGCTGCTCATTAATATATAATTAAACAAAAAGTACAAATAATGTATTTTATATATACTTTTTCTAATGTTCTCTTTTTTCCTTCTCATTTAATACAACTATAATTTTGTCCATTGGTACAAAATATCAAAATAGCACTTGGAACCAAAAGTGGATTGAGAATCACCTCAGGATGCAGTTATTTATGGGATTTTGGGTCTCCCCTTTGTGAGGAAAGATAAGCTTTCTTTCATGTGTATAAAGAAGAGTTCTACTATGTTTGGCGTTAGCATTTTGTTGTTGCTAGTGTTTTGTTTTTCCAGCATTGAGGAATAATTGACAAAAATTATCCATATTTATGATATGCAACCTGACATTTTGATGTACGTTGTGAATTGATTACTACAATCAAGTTAATTAACATATTCATCATCTCATTTTCCTTTTGTGTGTATGTATATGTGTGTGCGCACATGCGGTAAAAATATTTAAGACTATTTGCTTAATGAATTTCAAGTATATAGTAGAGCCTTAACCCTTAACTCTAGTCATCATGATGTGCATTAGGTCTCCAAACTTATTTATAACTTATTTGCATAACTGAAAGTTTGTACCCTTGAACCAACATCTCTCCATTTTCCCCATCCCCTCCCATATTCTACTCTCTGCTTTTAGAAGTTGGACCTTTTTATATTTCATAAATGAGATCATGCAGTATTTGTCTTTCTGTGCCTGCCTAACTTCACTTAGCATAATATCCATGTTCACAATGTCGCAAATGACAAGAATTGACAGGATTTCCTTTTTGAGGCTCAATAAAATTCTACTCTGCATTTGTATCCCTGTTTTCTTTACCGTTCATCTGTTAATGGACAATCACATGTTGGTGATTATAGATAATGCTCTAGTGAACATGAAAATGAAAACCTCTCTCCTCAAGATACTGATTTCATTTCTTTTGAATATATACTCAGAAGGGGTATATATTGCTAGATCATATGGTAGTTCTATTTTTATTTTTTTTAAGAAACCTCCATACTGTTTTCCATTAATTAGCTTTCCTACCAACGGTGCACAAGTGTTAGCTTTTCTCCACGTTCTCCACCTTGCCAATAATACTTTTATCCTTTTTCTCTTTGATAATACCCATTCTAAGAAGAGTGAGGTCCTCTCATTGTGGTTTTGATTTACATTTTCCTGATGGTTAGTGATGTTGAACATTTTTTCATATATCTGTTGGTGATTTGTAAGTCTTCTTTCAAGAAATGTCTGTTCAGGTTCTCTGCCTGTTTTAAAATCAGGTTATTTCTTTTTTTTTTTTTTTCTACCGCACTGTTGCTAGTGTTAAATGTGGATAGAAGAATATGTCTGGATGTTGAGTATCTAATAGAGTATTGATCCTAGTCTAATATGTTATCCTTACTTCAGAGGCTGAAGGGCCAAAATTACAGTTTCCATTTCCCCTGTGTAATTAGGATTCTGGATATGATCCAGGTTATACAAACTGGATGCACTTCTGTGAAATTTAGAAAACAGAAGATGAGCGCAGTTCTGTTGTACATGTTGCTTCAGTTTTAACCCCATTTGGAAATGGTATCTTCTCCATTTGGGCAGCTTCCTGATCATGTGTCATTTGTATACTTAGCTTCCTGATGGTGACAATGGGGCTTAGTTCTGGAGTCAGCAGAGTGATACCTTCACAATTTGACAAATGGCTTTACAGTTTTAAGGGACAGTGTATCCTTTTATTTCCTTGAATATGTTCCTGAAAGCTCAATCTTGAGTCTGTCTCCTGAGCTTACACAATTATTCTATAGGTAATTAAATGCCCTAAAATAAGTCCCTTCTTGTTTATGTTGGCTAGAGAAAATTGTCTTCTGCAATGAATTCTGATACAGTTGCCTATGGCGAACCCTGAGAGAAAATAACGTATGACGCTTAAGAGAAGAAAACTACTAAAATGAAATGTAGTAAATAAATGGTGTAAAGGAAAAAAAGGGCACAATATCACAGAGGCAATAGGAAAGAGATTAGGAGTGGCTTCAAAAGAGGCCATACAGAGCCTGAGAAGATGGCTAAGGAGGATCATCCTAAGATCACCTCATCCCACAGATTTACTAGTCACATCAGTGTATTTACTAGTCACATCAGTGTAACTAACCCAGAAAATGACCTGAAGACAGGCAGAACAGACTCTCCACAGTTATTCATACAGAGGAAGACACATCAAAAATGTTAGGAAGAGTGGAGACATGCTAACCACGAATGGGAGGGATGCCTTGAGCATGGAGAAAGGAGAAGAACAAACCTCACACCAGGCACCCCTGACATAAGGTACCTGCAGTGGAAAGATGAGTCCCTACAATATTTGATTTTAAAAACCAGACATGTTCAACTTTATGAGTTTTTATAACCAGTGGGACATAATACTGAGAACTTAAAAATCAGTGGGCTTGGCTCTGGGAAAGCCAAGGGGTCATAGCAAAGGGTTCTTGCCCTTAAGGAGACCAGATAACAAATGCACTGAGATATGGTATAGAGGCAGCAATTTGAAAAGCATCTGGGTTATACTGGAAGGAGATTTATTTTCTAATCTCATAATGTGCACTGGAGGAGCAAGGATCTTTAGGAGACTTCTCCAAAACTGAAAGAACTGTTGGGCACTACTTCTCTCCCCTGTCCACAAACCTAGATACCCAAACACCTGCAAGAACTAGCAGGAACACTAGCCATCTATATTGCTAACACCACACACACTGTCCCATCAACTCCCCCACCATGTTCCCCTGCAAACTGCCCCATCCAATCCATCCCACTCAATGGGAATCCCTTAAAGCTATGCCAGGTGCATCTTATTCTGCAAGTAGTCCCAGCAGTGACCAAAACCACTCCAAAGTGACTCTTGCCTGGGGAAGAGAGGAAAATAACCACACACACCAATTCCACTGCAGCCTCCAAAATGGACTGGGGGTAGACATATAATCTGACTACTGGCTTTGCCCACTAACAAAAACCTTATAGGGGACTGCACAGGGAACTGCAAACCTAACGGACAGACAGAGGGCAGATATCTGGTCTGACTACAGGTCTTATCTACCAATGAAATCCTCTCAATGTACGACACAGGGAGAGCTCCCTACATTTCAGTGGGACCACAGTTCTTTGGAATGAGCTGATCCATCTCAAACCCAAGACAGCCCTATACTGTTTTCTTAACAGCACAGGGACCAAGTCATGCCCATAACAGGGGCATTGCAAATGACTGGACTGAAGGCAAATGAAGCTCAAACACAACTGTAGGGTGTATATACACACAAAGGAGACACTCTTGAAGCTCTAGGTTCTGGGGAACAGAACACAATAGAACCCTTCTCCATATGGCTACTACTTTCAAGATCAGGAGATGTAGCTAACTTTCTTAATACACAGAAACAGACACAAAGAGTAAGACAAAATGAAGAAACAAAGGTATATGTCCCAAATGAGAGAACAGGAGCGCATCACAGCAAAAGAGGTAAATGAAACAGATAAGCAATATACCTGACAGAGATTTCAAAGTAATGGTCATAAAGATACTCAATGGACTTAGAAAAGAGCAAAGGATCTCAGTAAGACCTTCAAAGAAAAGATAAAAAACAAAAAAGAACCAATCAGAGATTAAGAACTCAATAACTGAAATTAAAAATACACTAGAAGGATTAATCAATAGTAAATTAGAGGAGGAATAATGGATCAGTAAGCTGGAAGACAGTGCTGGAAAGCAACCAAACTGAATAAGAAAAAAGTGAAAAATGAGAATAGCTAAGGAAATTCAGTAACATCATCAAGTATAATAACATTCATACTATAGGGATCCCAAAAGAGGAAAGGAGAAAATGGGGCAGGAAACTTGAATAACTGAAAACCTCCCTTATCTGGAAAGGAAACGGAAGTCCAGACCCAGGAGACACAGAGATCCCAAACAAAAAAATCAATCCAAGGAAATCTACATCTCCAACATATGATAATCAAAATGACAAAAAGTAATTATAAAGAGATTTTAAAAGCAGTAAGGGAAAAGAAAACAGTTACATACAAGAGAAACCCCAAGGGCTATCAGCTGAATTTTCAGGAGAAACTTTGAATATATCATGTCACTCTTTGTTGGCCTACAAAGTGCAAAAGGTAAAAAACCTGCCACCAAGAATACACTATCCAGCATTCTTGTTCAGAATAAGAGACATAAATTTTCTCAGAAAAATAAAAGTTAAAGAACTTCACTACCACTAAACCAGTCAAACAAGAAATATCAAAAGGAATTCTTTGAATAGAAAGGAAAGACTATAATATAGTCAGGAGTAAGAAAATTGGGAGAGTAAAAAATTTCGCAGATACATAAAAACATAAAAAATAGATTAATTGCTTATAAACCAGTATGGAAGTTAAAGCACAAAAAGCATTAAAAAATAAATTATATCTATAAAGCTCAGTCAAGGGATTAACAAAATAAAAGAAAGTATAATATCATATACATAAAACATGGGGGGAAAGAGAGTAAAAATGTAGTTCTTTTAGAATGAGTTAAAACATAAGCAACCATCAACCTAATACAGACAGCTATATGCATAGGATGTTCTATATGAACTAATGGTAACCATGAATCAAAAACCAGTAATTGATATGCAAAAAAATAAAGAGAAAGAAATCCAAGCATATCACTAAAGAAAGTTATCAAACCGTAAGGGATAGAAGAACTGCAAAAACAAATGTAAAACAAGTAACAAAATGGCAATAATACCCATCAATAATTACCATGAATGTAAATGGACTAAATGTTCCAATCAAAAGATTGGAACATTTTTTAAATGGATAAAAAGCACAACCCATCTAGATGCTGCCTACAAGAGACATATTAAACCTAAAGACACATGCAGATTAAAAGTGAAGGGATAGAAAAACCTTTATCATGCAAATGGAAGTGAAAAGAAACCTGGCTAGCAATAGTTTTATCAGCCAAAATAGACTTTAAAACAAAGACTGTATCAAGAGACAAATAGAGACATGCTTGGGTGTCTCAGTTGGTTAAGCGTCTGCTCAGATCATGATCCTGGAGCTCTGGGATATCAACCAGCAGGAAGTCGGCTTCTCCTTCTCCCTCTGCCCCTCCCCACCACTTGTGTACTCTCTCTCTCTCTCTCTCTCTCTCTCTCTGTCTCTCTCAAATAAAATCTGAAAAAAACAAAGGACAACAAAAGGACATTATATAATCACAAAAGGACAAATAATTGTAAATATTTATGCACCCGACATGGGAGCACCCATATACACAAAGCAACTATTAACAGACATAAAGAGAAAAATCAATAGTAATACAATAGTAGTAGGGGAATTTAACACCCTACTTACATCAGTGGACAAATCATGAACAGAAAATCAACAAGAAAATAATGGCTTTGAATGGCACACTGGAATAGATGTTTCTAACAGATATACTCAGAACATTCCATCCAAAAACAGTGAAATATGCATTTCAAGTGCACATGGCATATTTTCCAAATGTAATCACATTCTAGGCCACAAAACAAGTCTCAACAAATCTAATAAACACTTATATCAAATCATACATCTTTTCTGACCTCAATGGTATAAAACTGAAAATCAATCACAAGAGAAAATCTGGAAAGAACACAAATACATGGAATTAAGTAACATACTACTAAACGATGAATGGGTCAACCAAGAAATCAAAGAAGAAATAAAAAATAAGCAAATGGAGACAAATAAGCAAGTGGAGACAAATGAAAATGAAAACACAATAGTCCAAAATCTTTGGGATTCAGCAAAAACTGTTCTAAGAGGGACGACTATACTACAGGCCTAATTCAAGAAAAAAAAAAATTCGAATAACCTAACCATACACCTGAAGGAGTGAAAAAAAAAAAAAAAAAGAATAAGAATAAAGCCCAAAGCCAGTAGAAGGAAAGAAATAATAAAGATTAAGGATAAATGAAATAGAGACTAAAAAAAATATAGAACAAGAGTGCCTAGGTGGCTCAGTCAGTTAAGTATCTGCTTTTGGCTCAGGTCATGATCCCAGGGTCCTGGATTTAGTCCTGCTTTGGGCTTCCTGCTTAGCAGGAAGCCTGCTCCTCCCTCTGCCAGGGTCCCTGCTTTTGCTTGTACACACACTCTCTCTCACTCTCATAAACAAACAAACAAGCAAATCAGTGAAACTAGGAGCTGGTTCTTTGAAAAGATCAATAAAATCGATAAACCTTTAGCCAAACAAAAAAAAAGAGGACTCAAATAAAATAAGAAATCAAAAGAGGAGAAATGACAATTGACACTACAGAAATACATAAGATTATAAGAGAATGTTATGAAAAATTATATGCCAAAAAGTCAAACAACCTAGAATAAATGAATACATTCCTAGAAACATATAATCTCCTCAAAGTAAATCATGAAGAAATAGAAAGTTCACACAAGTATTTGACAATGTACAACATCCTTTCATGATAAAAATTCTCAAAAATGTAGGTTTAGAGGGAACATACTTCAACATAATAAAGGCCATATAGAAAAAAAAACCCACCACAATTAACATCATACTCAATGGTGAAAAGCTGAAAGCTCTTCCCCCTAAGATCAAGAATAAGACAAGGCTGTCCACTCTCACCATTTTTATTCAACATAGTACTGGAAATCCTGGCCCTAGCAATCAGACAAGAAAGGTAAATAAAAGGCATTTGAATTAGTAAGAAGTAAAACTTTACCTATTTGCAGATGGCATGATATTATATGTAGAAAACCATAAAGACTGCACCAAAAAATGACTAGAACCAATAAAAGAATTCAGTAGTGTCAGAGTTTAAAATTAATATACAGAAATCTGTTGTGTTTCTATACACTAATGATGAAACAGCAGAAAGAGAAATTAAGGAAATAATCCCATTTAAAACTGCATTCAACTTGATGGGATGAACACTGGGTGTTATACTATATGTTGGCAAATTGAACTCCAATAAAAATATATACAAAAATAAATAAATAAAACTGCATTCAAAATAATAAAATATCTAGGAATAAACTTAACCAAAGAAGTGAAAGACCTGTACACTGAAAACCATAAAACTTTGAAAGAAATTGAAGTTGACATAAATGAAAAAAATAGTTCATGTTTGTGAATTGGGATAATATTATTAAAAATGTCCATATTGCCCAAAGCAATATAAAGATTTAATGCAATCTCTATCAAAATACCAACAGTATTTCTCAAAGAACTAGGATAATCCCAAAATTTGTATGGAAACATAAAAGACTTCAAAAGCCAAAGCATTCCTGAAAAAGTGGGAAAAAAAATGGAGTTTTCATAATCCCAGGTTTTAAGATATACTACAAAGCTATAGTAATCTAAACAGTAGAGTCGTCACACAAAAATAGACGAATGGAACAGAATAGAAAACCCAGAAATAAACCCACAATTACATGCTCACTCTACAACAAAGAAAGCAAGAATATACAATGGGAAAAAGACCATCTCTTCAACAAATGGTGTTGAGAAAACTGGACAGCTACATGCAAAAGAACAAAACAAGACAGACCACTTTCTTAACCACACATAAAAAAACTTTAAGTTGGATTAAAGACCTAAATGTGAACCCTGAAACCATAAAATTTCTAGAAGAAAACATAGGCCCAAATCTTTTTCATATGAGCTTTAGAAACCTGTTTTATAGGTATATCACATTTAGCAAAGGAAGAAAAGGAAAATTAAATTATTGGAAAAATGAATAGGTTTTGCACGGTGCCAGAAACCATTAACAAAACAAAGACAACCTACCCAATGGGAGAAGGTATTTGCAAATGATACATCTGATAAGGGATTAATATCCAAAATATAAAGAACTCATATATACACTTAACACAAAAAAACTCCTTCAAATAATCCAATGAAAAAATGGACAGAAAACATGATAGCCATATGTCTTCTTTGGAAAAAGTTCTAACAGGAACATAAAAATATGCTCAGTATCACTGATCATTAGGGAAATTCAAATCAAAACCAAAATGAGATATCACCTCACACCTGTTAGAATAGCTAAAATGAAAAATACAAAAAATAACAGACATTGGTGAGCATATGGAGAAAAAGGAACCCTCAAGCACCGTTGGTAGGAATGCAAGCTGGTACAGCCACTGTAGAAAACAGCTGGGAGGTTTCTAAAAAATTAAAGATAGAAATAACACTATGATCCAGTAATTACATGACTGGGTATTAACCCAAAGGAAACAAAAACAATAATTTGAAAAGATATATGCGCCTGTATGTTTATTGCAGCATATTTACAATAGCCAAGATATGGAAGCAACCTAACTGCCCAACCATAGATGAGTAGATAAGAAAATGTGGTACATATGTACAATGGAATATTATGCAGCCACAAAAAATGAGATCTTACCATTTTCAGGATAAATAGACCTAAAGGTATTATGCTAAGTGAAATAAGTCAGAGAAAGACAAATACCATACAATTTCACTTGCATGTGGAATTTAAGAAATAAAACAAGGGAATAGCAAAAAACAAAACAAAACAAAACAAAACAAACAAACAAACAAAAAACAAAAACAAAAAAAACCCAAACCAACCAAAAAAAAATGTCCCCACAACAGACTCTTAACTAAAAAGAATAAACTGGTCATTCCCAGAGGGGAGAAAGTGGGGGGATGTATGAGATAAGTGAAGGGAATTAAGGGTACACACATTAGGATGAGCACTAAGTAGCGTATAGAACTACTGAATCCTCATATAGCACACTTGAAACTAATGCACACTGTATGTTAATTACATTTGAGTTTTTTTGAAAAATGGGTCATACCGTGGATGGTAAGGAAAATCCTCTCTACCACTGTTATTAGAATGAGCAAATTGAGGGAATAAAGGGTGTTTTGTTTGTTTGTTTGTTTTAAAACCCCTTAGTGTTTTTAGTAATTATGTGACAAAACATGACCACAGAAATTTGGAGGAAGCTAGCCTTGTGAAAAATCTTTTTATGGAAAAAGGAAATAGGAAGAGGACTTGTTTAACCAAGAGAATTGAGGAAAGACAGAAGCTCCAAGAGGATCACTGCCTATTTAGCCATCTAGGGTCATGGAAGTCTGTGGCTTGGGGAAGCCATGTTTCTTGATATTCTCACTGCACAGTAGCCATCCACAGAAGAAGCTCATGCAAATTTCTTCAGTATTGGGCACAAAACTAAAGATATTCTTTTTTTTACTCTAAGCAACTACAAGATTATCCCTAATATATATATATTTTTCTGTCAACATGGTATTTCCTTCATACTTTTCAATCATTTCACCTCTCACAGCAATTTCTTCTTCTACATTGGTCTTTCCCTCAGGTTGCCATTCTACTGCTCATAGGTTTCTTAAGCTATTGTTATATTTCAATTAGAAGCTTCCCATTCTCCCAACGGAGACATACATTTTCCCTTCCAATATTTAATATAAATCTAATGATTTCATTTACTTGCTACTTTTGTATCATATTAATGGCCATTTGACTTGATACCTTCTTCCAGGGGGGACCATAGGTACCACAGTGTAAACTCCTGTACTACCAAAAAGCCTATATATAACCTGCAATATCAGAAGTACAAAAGCACTATTATAGTTACCACTTACTAAGATAAAGTTAAGCTGGGACTGTCATAGTCACTGTGAAGCTTACAGATAATTAAGACAGTACGTCTTTTCCTGTTCCATACTTCTGCATTTAGAATAATGTCTAAACCAAAAAAGTATTTGTTATTTAAAATACAGACCCCACCCTCTCATAAAGATTCATTTAGCTTTATGGTGTACCTGTTTGATATTTGATAGTTCTTTACTTTCCAGGACTTAGTGTCATCTTTAAGCCTATGGACATCATGATTTTTTTTTCTAGGCCATTTATACAAATGCCAGATGGAAATGACTCCAGATGAAATTGGCAGACTCTGCTAATAATAGTAGTTTAGAAAAGTACTCAGTTGTTCCTTTTGTTTTCTATTTCTTAGACAACATGAATTCATGACTAAAACATGACTAATACTGATTTTCAAAGAAGACCTTAGTTGGGAAAACATCACATTTTTTGAAAGTCTAAATACAATTCATTCTCTAGATTTTACTTGCCCATACCTTTATTTTTCAGTTCTCTGCTATATTAAGGCAAGCATTACAGGAAAAATTCCAGTGTTGTTCACTTATTTCTTTAGCTAAATGAGACTAAGTCTACTAAACATAGCACTCACAGAAACAATTCATGAGCAGAGGAAAAGCTTTAGCAGGTTTGGTGGGTATCCATAAATCCAATACCAATGCTCTTGATAATTTTTCAGGAAGAAGAATAATCCAAAAGTGTGCCATCTTATAAAGAGTATGTAGATGTGAATAAATTACTCAAAGACATAAGGCACACACAAAAGCTTTTAAACAAAAGAGCCAAATGATAAAATATAATCACTGCGCTATTCTGAAATAGCTATGTGTTTTGATTTTTAGAATTTGTATTACAATTAGCCTGTAATATCCCAGTGCTTCTATCTCTTGCATATCCTAGCTGTTCTGATTGATGGGTATGTTCTGTGGCTATGTCCTTTATATTCAAGGGAAGACAAGACAACTTCTAGGGTAAGAGGAATTTTTTTCACATGGATAATCCTAAACCATAGGTTTACATTAATTTAGCCTTCTGTTGCATATGCTGTCCCTCTTTATCACCTTCTCTCCCTCTCATACACATGCGTAACCACAGCCTCACAACATTTGCTCTCTGCACACATGGTCTGCCTGCTGTTTGATCCCCAAACCCATGCAACTAATCCTATTTGACCCTCAAAGACAGCCCTGCAACTTAGTCTTTTTTTAATATGATCAAATTGAATGGCATTTCTAAAGCTTTTTTAGAACTGAATCACTATGTGAATCAATGTTTTGAGGCTATACATGTCTGTGTACACCGAAATCATCTCATCCACCACAAACGCTGAGGTTCTCAAATAGTTATTTATGAAACTATTCTATTTATTTACACATCTTTTATATTGTGCTTTTCCAGTGATTTTAAGTCACAAGTGGGGACTTAGAACCTTGTCTTTCTCGATCCCAACCCCCACTACCACTGAACCCAATGGTTCTACCACTTTGGGTTCTACCAGTTTTATCACTGAACCCAATATTGTCTCTGACTCCCTCCTGGCCAAGTTTTCTTACACATTTCTATACAAGCATAGAAATGGCTTTGAGAATCTATAAAGAACTCATCAAAATCAACACCTCAAAAATAAATAATCCAGTTAAGAAATGGACAGAAAACATGAATCAACATTTCTCTAAAGAGGACATACAAATGGCTAACAGACACATGAAAAAATGCTCAACATCACTCATCATCAGGGAAATACAAATCAAAACCATGATACAATATTATGTCACACCTGTCAATGGCTAAAATGAACAACTCAGGGAACAACAGATGTTGGTGATGATGTGGAGAAAGGGGAATCCTTTTGCACTATTGGTGGGAATGCAAACTGGTACAGGCACTCTGGAAAATAATATGGAGTTTCCTTCAAAAGTTAAAAATAGAACTACCTTACGACCCAGCAATTATACTACTAGGTATTTATCCAAATGATACAAACACCATGATCTGAAGGGGCACATGCACCCCAATGTTATAACAGCATTATCAACAATATTCAAACTATGTAAAAAGTCCAGATGTCCATCGACTGATGAATGGATAAAGAGATGTGTACACACACACACACACACACACACACACGCACTGAAATAGCACTCAGCTATCAAAAAGAATGAAATGTTGTCATTCACAACAATGTGGATAGAACTAGAGTGTGTCAAAGATAAACTCAAAATGGATGAGAGATCTAAATGTGAGACAAGATTCCATCAAAATCCTAGAGGAGAACACAGGCAACACCCTTTTTGAACTTGGCCACAGTAACTTCTTGCAAGATACATCCACAAAGGCAAAAGAAACAAAAGCAAAAATGAACTATTGGGACTTCATCAAGATAAGAAGCTTTTGCACAGCAAAGGATACAGTCAACAAAACTAAAAGACAACCTACAGGATGGGAGAAGATATTTGCAAATGACATATCAGATAAAGGGCTAGTTTCCAAAATCTATAAAGAACTTATTAAACTCAGCACCAAAGAAACAAACAATCCAATCATGAAATGGGCAAAAGACATGAAGAGAAATCTCACAGAGGAAGACATGGACATGGCCAACAATGCACATGAGAAAATGCTCTGCATCACTTGCCATCAGGGAAATACAAATCAAAACCACAATGAGATACCACCTCACACCAGTGAGAATGGGGAAAATTAACAAGGCAGGAAACCACAAATGTTGGAGAGGATGCGGAGAAAAGGGAACCCTCTCACACTGTTGGTGGGAATGTGAACTGGTGCAGCCACTCTGGAAAACTGTGTGGAGGTTCCTCAAAGAGTTAAAAATTGACCTGCCCTACGACCCAGCAATTGCACTGTTGGGGATTTACCCCAAAGATTCAGATGCAATGAAACGTCGGGACACCTGCACCCCGATGTTTCTATCAGCAATGGCCACAATAGCCAAACTGTGGAAGGAGCCTCGGTGTCCATCGAAAGATGAATGGATAAAGAAGATGTGGTTTATGTATACAATGGAATATTACTCAGCAATTAGAAACGACAAATACCCACCATTTGCTTCAACGTGGATGGAACTGGAGGGTATTATGCTGAGTGAAATAAGTCAATCGGAGAGGGACAAACAGTGTATGTTCTCATTCATTTGGGGAATATGAATAATGGTGAAAGGGAATATAAAGGAAGGGAGAAGAAATGTTGGGAAATATCAGGAAGGGAGACAGAACATAAAGACTCCTAACTCTGGGAAACGAACTAGGGGTGGTGGAAGGGGAGGAGGGCGGGTGTTGGAGGGGAAGGGGTGACGGGCACTGAGGTGGACACTTGACGGGATGAGCACTGGGTGTTTTTCTGTATGTTGGTAAATTGAACACCAATAAAAATTAATTAAAAATAAATAAATAAATAAATAAATAAAAAGAAAAAAAAAAGAACTAGAGTGTGTTATGCTAAGCAAAATAAGTCAGAGAAAAACAAATCATATGATTTCACTCATGTGGAATTTGAGAAACAAAACCTAAACATACGGGAAGGGAAGGAAAAATAAAATAAAAACAGGGAAGCAAACTATAAGAGACTCTTAACTATAGAGAACAAACTGAAGGTTGCTGTAGGGGAGATGGGCTAAATGGGTGATGGGCATTAAGTAGGGCACTTGTTGGGATGAGCACTGGGTTTTACATGTAAATGATGAATCACTAAATTTCACTCCTAAAACCAACATTACACCATAACTAGCTTAAACAAAACATAATAATAATAATAATAAAAAGGAATAGCTTTAAAAACAAGTTGACACAATACTTCATAAATCGGCATTGAACAAGTACTCTTCACGGATACTTCTAATTATTTAGCATATTTTTCAGGTGCTAGAGGAAACCAAGCAACACAACAGGCATAAATAAGATATTCTTTTAAGGATTGGTCTTTTAAAAAGTGACTATTTTAGAAAATGGGTTTTATAGCAAGTATCAGGTATTATTTGTAAGGAAAGATTTAAGACTTTGTAATAAGCTAAAGAGACTACTGGATATCATTTCAGTTGAATGCTAGAGCCTCCAGCAGACTACCTGGGTGTTAAAGACTTCTGCACCTTTCATTGCCTTGGATGATTCTAAAGCTCTCTGAATTGTAGATAGAACTACAAGACTTATTTTATTGCTATTAACTTTCTGGTGGAGAGAGCTACTTTTCAGCCTATTATTTCATTTCAACATTTTCTTACAACATATAAATTATTGGTTCTTTGACTTCTTTGAACAATCTGCAACATTGGTTTGGTTCCCTCTTTAACGAGCTAAAATTTTTGATATGTTCATTTTATCTTTTTTTTTTCTTTTTTTTTTTTTTTTTTTTTAGCAGAACCCAGGCAAGGAAGAAGCAGGAGGATCAGACTCAAACCTGAAGTACAGGAAAAACAACAAGTGGCACCTCAGCCCTTCGTGGAGAAGTCCATGACGACCTGGTAGGAACTTGGATGTTCCACAACCCACAGAAGGTTCTCCCTGAAGTCTTGTGATGCTCTAGCCTCCTGATTTAAGAGGAGTCAAAAGACTCACCTAGAGCCAAGAGGAACAGAAGCTCCAACCCAGGGTTTGTCAAGAAAACTGACAAGAACATTAAGGTGAAAGACCAGGAGAGTCTATATTCTAAAAACATCCAGAAGCATTGGTGAGGGGATAGCCCCCGAAAGACTTTTCTGGAATGCTGTATTCGACATAGAATTCAATGTGCCTTCTAGTTTTAAAAAGCAAGCCTGCCTGGGCCGATATGTTCATTTTAAATCACTGGGAGAGGCATGATTTTATTAACTTTTACGGAAATTTCTCTTTTTTAACTTTACAGTATGGAAGTTTTAAAGCAAATTTTAAAAGACTTCTACCAATGTGAATTGAATGCTTTCCATCTTAAAATGCCATAATGTGAAAACACAGTTGCTAATATCTACTTAATACCACTACTATTACTCTGTTTAAACACACGCATACAAAACTCTAATTTGCCCTGCTGAGAAACAAAAATAGACGTGACTATCATAATAGCTTGTTAGTATTCAAGAAACATAGTAGTTGAGATGATTTTATACATCCATCTTTGGCTGTTGATATTTTATACATAGAAAGCCTACCTAGAGCAACCTTTGTTCCACACATGTCACATGAGATGATTAATGGTGAAGACCACTTAATGCAAAATCATGAGGTTAAGTTTAAATTCACATATTTTGCTTTTATGTAGCACCACTTATCTCATATCCCATTAGAGATCCCTTTTCTTTTGTTTAATTGAAGACATTTATCTCAAGCCATTATCTACATAGGAAAAGTAGAAATCAGAAAGAGGTTGGGCTTCAAGTTATAGAGACTTGGTTCAAATTTCTGCTCCATCATTAGTGATGCCACCTGGACAAGCTAATAAAAATTCAGTTGATGAGGTAACAACCATGAGAATAACATGGTATTAGGTACTCCTTAAACGATACCTAATTCAGTTTGTGTACATTCTCATCGCCCAAGATGTTCATAGCTCTGTCTAGTAAACATTGTTTTGTATATGCAAGCTTGTAGGGAAATTCTTGTGAATACTAAAGTTTGAAAAACCTGATGGGCCAGAGAAAGGAACAAAACAAATATAATTGGGTTTATGAGATACTAAGTCAAACAGGATTGCCTGGTTAACATAACAGACAAGGAGTTAGACAAGGAGTTAGAACTAGGTGGGTCAAACCCTCCTCACCCTTCACTCTTCCATGTCTGGTGGAAGGAGCTGCACATGATCTCAATTTCTCTTAGGTCTCCAGATATTAGGTTATGAGGAACTTAAATTTGGGTGCAAAGAGCCCATCTACATAACCATTTTCATGTTTTCTTATGAAAAGGGACAAAAGCTCTAAGGTTCCTTACTGGAGCCCAGCTCCTTGCTGTTCTTAGCTCAAGTAGGTTTCTCTGCATAATGGGAAAAGATGATGAACTTATGCATCCGCAATTTGCTGTCCATGACTGCCAGTCTATATCTTGTGATGGTGCTGGTATTCTCCAAGCTCTTTGCTGGACATCTGCGAATTCTTATCTTTTGGGCTTGAAGAAAATAATCAATTTCCCAACTGGCTTGCCATTTTATCCATTCTACTTTACGCTAGACTCCTATCACCTTTGTGCATGTTCAAAAATTTCTTATTCTAAGAAATATACCATGGATTTGAAAGCATTAGCCCAGGACATTCAATACATATTTGTTGGATTTAAGGCTAAATCTTGCTTCATTTATTAGATCCATGAAAGTACTTTTTTGGAAACACAGTGGAGTAAAACATGGTCAAATTCTTCCTGAATTTCCAGCTTGGCCATTTTCCATCATAGCCCTCCTGAATAGCTATCAGGTACATACAGTTGGGTTCAGTCTCTAGATTTCTAGCTTGCTCTTAACTAGATGTTAACCAATTCCTGCTATGCTGTCAGTAAGGTATTAAAAATACTGCTAATATGTGCTCTCTTCAGGTATCTCTGATCTTAAGTGAGGAGAGAAGATCTTTATCATTGCTCTACCTTGAGAGCCCAACGGGGTGACAAGAAAGAATCTCCCTCTTCCACTTCACTGGGTTAGAAAATGGTAAGATGGACTAAACACACACAAAAAAATAAAATTAAAAAAAGTTACAGATCCCTGACAGTTATGAGCTGCTAGTTAGACAGAAGTTCTTTTTTGAGGCAGAAATGCTGAAAATATTTTTAGTTTAAATTATTAAATACTTTAACACTTTTTACTTTTATGAAAAACATTGTAAATACTTCTCAGATCTGATGGAGAGGGATAGGAATATATAATTTATTGTTTTTACTATAAAACAATCTAAGCTGAGGAATGAGAGATTGCTTTAAGGATTTTATTACTTTGACTAATTTCATGACTTTAAACTATGCATGCCAATGAATCACATACACAATTTTTACCAACGTATACAAAACTGAATTAACATGTTTTCCTTTGGTTTTTAGTCTCAAAAGAAATTTATTTTTCCTATGAAAATTCAGCAAGAAGGGGTTTTATAGACCTTAGTATTGTTTTTGGGTTCTCAAATATGTTGAACTGTTAATCAGAATTTTATCAAACCCAAGTTTCCTATGTGAGATAATCAGAGACTCTGTAATCACAGCAATTAAATTCTTCCCACAGAGCAGAAGAAAGCACTAAATTTAATTTCTGATTGCTCTTCTAATATTCCCCACAGATCGAAGACATTGAAAATACAGAGAACCTTGATTAACACATCTTTTTGGAATGAAATTCATTTATCAAAAAAGTTTTAAAAACAGTTCAACTCAGAATTAACATATTACTTAAGCAAAGCTGCATAATCCGTAGCCCTGGATGATCAACCCCCTGTGTAGGTTCCAGCAGCCCCTCCCAGCTGAAAGTTCACAATTTTGGACTAGACAAAACCGTAACTTTCAAATTTTAATTTGCACATTTTGTCTCAAAGCTTTAAAAAAAAGTATTACTTTTTTATGATTTTCCCTATTTTTTAATGGTAAAATAGGGAATATTCTGATGCTCTTTTGAATACTGGCCTTTATTTCTCTATCACATCTTTTATTTCTAATTTTGTACAGTCCGTGTTGGACATCTATAACCATGTAGGCAAACACTTGGTGGAGCAAGTGAGATTCACTGAATAATTCTTGTAGTGGCAGAAAGCAATCTCCAGAGGTGCCTGGGTGGCTCAGTCAATTAAGCATCTGCCATCGACTCAGATCATGATCCCAGGATCTTGAGATCAAGCCCGCATTGGAATCCCTACAGGTGGAGAACCTGCTTTTCCCTCTCTTCCCTGCTCCTGCTCTCTCTCTCTCTCTCTCTCTCTGTCACTATCTCCATTTTTCTCTCTCAAATAAATAAAATCTTAAAAAAAAGAAAAGAAATCAATCCTCAGAAGGCATATAGAGTAAAGCTGTCTGCTTCTTTTGGGTTTGGAAATTTGGAGCCTTCTCTGTCTACCATAGTTCTTTCTTACCTCTTTTTAGATCTTTTCCTAGCCTCTTTTCCACTTTACCTCTGAGCAGGGGAGGCACCATCTAAAGCAGAAAGGGCCTTGGGGGCCACACAGATCTGGGCCTGAGATGGATTATGAGACTTGGTTTTTTCAGCTGAAGAAAATGCACTTTCTGGCTTGAGAGAGGTGGAGAATGTATAGAAAGCCTCTAATGTGTTATAGATACTCAATATACGTCAACTGTTAAGATTGCAGTTAATACAGACACTCCTTTACTCAATGCAACCTATATTTCCCCCTCAATATTGCCAGCTCACATTTGCTCCTTCCTCAAATATCTGACATTGATTCAGTTAGTATTTAATGCAACTTTTTTGAACCTTTGGAATATAGTATAGTAGTGTTTTACCTCTAATAATTATATTTCAAATCAATAAATGTATATTTAAGGTTATCTTTTTCATTAGTAGAAGTATGGAGTATACTCACTGATAAAAGAAAATATAATCTGAGGTTATTACTAAGAGAGTCAATTAAAATGGAGTTTAGAGGACATTAAGGAGGTAGAGCTTAGGTCTCCTGTCTCAATTCTTGGAAAAGTACTGAACCTGCTTGTTGCCGAATCCCAAATATCCTGCATGAACATTTGCTGCCTACAAGAATAGACTTAAATGGACACTCTATCTAGCACTAACCTTAGCAACCAATCATATATGGGATATGTTACCGTAACTGCCAACACCAATCACAAGACTTTACACATTGTGTAAGGTACATTGTTTTTAATATGACTAAAATTCCTCCTTTGTCCTTAAAAACCTAACTTCCTTTGTCTCTTGAGAGCACAATCTGGATTACTGCCTGAATTTGTCTTGCAAATTGCAATTCTAAGACCCCAAATTAAAGCTGTGTTTCACAGTCTTGCCTTGCCTTGTGCAACATCACTATCCTTGAACATTGATTGACTATTTGAACCTGGTAAATAACAGATTTTTACTCTCCTGAGCTAGAAGATAATAAAAAGAATCTTTTTCCCCAAATGATAATTTATCTCTTTATAGATTGTAGAACTGGAAGAGTTGTTTTAGAAACAGTTTTTGTCCTCAGACATAGAAATGGAAAGAAACCCAGGGAGCTGGGCTAGTGGAAAGCTAGGTAGTGGCAGTTCTCTGCCAGAGCCAAGTGACCTGACTTTTCTATTTGGTCCCAGTATTGGGGCAGACCATGGGCATCATCCTGTCTACTGAGGGTGGTTCTTTCCCCATTTAATTGCTGGAAGACAAGATCCAAAGTGTGACTTAGAGAACAAGATTAAGGTAGACTCTAGTCCATCTCTGATCCTGATCTTTTGTACCCTCTCCAAAATTTTACATAGACATCATCTACCTCTTTGAGGATTGGAAATTAATTTCTATAATTTGGGGGATATCAAAGGACTCATTTGTATCTTTTTGCTCCTTCAGAGATGTTTGTCTTTACTTTTTTTCATCCCTGGGTGCCTTTTTTTTCTCTTCTCGAAATTTTTATTTAAATTTTAGTTAGTAAATATACAGTGTAATGTTAGTTTTAGGTGTAGACTTCAGTGATTCATCACTTTCATATAACACCCAGTTCTCGTCACAACCAGTGCCCTCTTTAATACCCACTTAACCCATCTCCCCTCCTCCAGTAACCACCAGCTTGTTCTCTAGAGGTAAGAGTCTATTTCTTGGTTTGCTGTTCTTCCCTACCCTACATGTTCATTTGCTTCTTAAATTCCACATAAGTGAAATCATATGTATATATCTTTCTCTGACTTATTGTTTAGTATAATACCCTGGAACTCCATTCACATCACTTCAAATAGCAACATTTCATTCTTTTTTGTGGCTGAGTAATATTCCAATGTATATTTATACCACATCTTCTTTATTAATTCATTAAGTTGATGGACATTTGGGCTCTTTCCATAATTTGTCTTTTGTTAATATTGCTGCTATAAACATCAGGGTGCATGTGTCCCTTCGAGTGAGTATTTTTGTACCCCTTGGGTAAATACCTAGTAGTGCAATTGCTGGATCATAAAGTAGTTCTATTTTTAGCTTTCTAAAGAACCTCCATATTGTTTTCCAGAGTGGCTGCACCAGTTTGCATTCCCACCAACAGTACAAAAGTTTTCCTTTTTCTTCTCATCCTCACAAACTTCTATTGTTTCCTGTGTTAATTTTAGCCATTCTGACTGGTGTGAGGGGATAGCTCATTATAGTTTTGAATTGTAATCCCCTGATGAATGATGTTGAGCATCTTTTCCTATGTTTACTAGCCATCTGTATGTCTTCTTTGGAAAAAAAAAATGCCTACTTATGTCTTCTGCCCATTTTTAAACTGAATTATTTGGTTTTGAAGTGTTGATAAGTTCTTTATAGAATTTGGATACTATCTCTTTATTAGATA